>NW_015518147.1:0-3180 GCF_001515645.1 Sinocyclocheilus grahami | reverse complement strand
TTTAAACAAAAGCAGGCAACTGTTAGAAAACACTCTCTGTCTTGATAATGTTCCAAATATGCCTCACCCCTCCTTTCTTTCCCTCTCACTCTCACTCTCCCTCCTCTATCTGTTCTCTCTCTCTTGTATGGTGTTTTAATGTCTCTTACTCATATTTGGGGGAGGCATGCGCACATGTATACATTAGTTGCTTGGTTCAAATGCCCAAATAAGGAGATGAATGCTAGGACTACGAGGTAAAGGAGTTCGTGCTGAACTGTGAGGAGGGTTCAGCATCCTTCGCCAGGAAGTCTATTCCTAATATGTACATGTTTTTCTGTATATGTGGCCATTTTATACAAAACACATGTTCTTGGCCAAAGATCCTATATGTGTATGTCATTCTATCATCATTGGTTAAGAGGGTGAAACTCCCCTCGACATATGCCTATATAAGATCTGTATTTCTATGAATAAATTGAAGTATTGAGAATACATTGACTGTGTGTTTTCTTGCTTCCCGGCCGTTATACACTTTAAGGAACTGAGAATTCTTCAAGGCGGCAAAGAGGTACGAGGGACAAAATTGTTATTTATTAACAATAGCTTAAAACGTCCTCCTCATTATTTATAAATTAGGGATGTCACGATACCAAAAATCTAGTAGTCGGTACCGATACCACCAAAAGTACACGATACTCGATACCACAGGGGAAAAAATAACAATAAGACTTAAACATTAACTTCTTTATTTAACTTTACAAAAACACAACATTAGAGGCACTTTAAATAATACACACACACAAACGTAAAAGTGTGTGTAAAATCAATTTCATGGCATGCGGGGGCTGATGAGTCCAGATGCTGCAGTAGTCTCCATTATAGTCACTAGTGATTCAGAGAGAAATGGCCACCTAAGCTGCCCTCTCATCAAGTAGCAATAAGTCTGCTGAGAAAGTAATCGGATGCAACCTTCCATCTCTTCAGGACCTGTACACCTCCAGGACCCTGAAGCGGGCGGTTAAGATTGTGGCTGACACCTCTCACCCTGGACACAAACTTTTTGAAGCACTCCCATCTGGCAGAAGACTGCGGTCCATCAGGACCAGGACCTCACGCCACAAAAACAGTTTCTTTCCATCCGCAACTGTCCTTATCAACAATACCCATGACCCATCAGGGCTTCTTACTCACGTCCATGGACATTACACTTCACTTAACTCTTTCCACGCCGTTGATGAGTTTTTACGGTTTTTCGTGTTTTCACTGTTATACACTCAGGGGCGCTAGTACACATCTTCTGAACGAGTACAAAACCTCCCGAACAAAAACACACGTGAACAGCACGGAGAAACCAGCGATCTCTTATTTATTATCAGCCATATCACCCTGTAGCCCAAGACTGGTCGCCCACTGAAGCTAAGCAGGGCTGAGCCTGGTCAGTACCTGGATGGGAGACCTCCTGGGAAAACTAGGTTGCTGTTGGAAGAGGTGTTAGTGAGGCCAGCAGGGGGTGCTCACCCTGTGGTCTGTGTGGGTCCTAATGCCCCAGTGTAGTGACGGGGACACTATACTGACAACAAGCACCATCCTTCGGATGAGACGTTAAACCGAGGTCCTGACTCTCTGTGGTCATTAAAAATCCCAGGATGTCTTTCGAAAAGAGTAGCGGTGTGACCTCGGCATCCTGGCCAAATTTGCCCATTGGCCTCTGATCATCATGGCCTCCTAACAATCCCCATATCTACTGATTGGCTTCATCACTTTGTCTCCTCTCCACCAATAAGCTGGTGTGTGGTGGGCGTTCTGGTGCACTACGGCTGCCGTCGCATCATCCAGGTGGATGCTGCACACTGGTGGTGGATGAGGAGATACCCCCTGACAATGTAAAGCGCTTTGAGTGCCCAGAAAAGCGCTGTATAAATGTAATGAATTATTATTATTATTATTATTAAACAGATGCATATGAAAAATAATGTGATCATCAGCAATAGACGGCATATAAATGAAAACTGCACAATGTTACGGAGTAAAATGTTGATCCAGGAATATGTCTGTGCAAGCTTTGGAGGTGTTGATGGAAGCGATTTACTGGATTTATGCTTTGATAATCGTACTGAATATTACCCAGATGTAGTTTTTGATAAAAATGCGATTTTCTCACCTTTTTGCTCAAAATTATGCATTTTTATGAAACCTATCTATATTCAAATGTTGATAAAAAAAAAGAACGCTTTAAGCTAGAATAAAACTGTTTAAAAGTAGAGGCTCTGATCTTTATTTTGGTGTATTGCATATTCAAATATTCATACAGAAAAATATTCTGGAGGCCATCAAATTTGAGTGAAAATCATCAAAATCGCTGGCGGTGGCTGGCAACTTTTTTTTAAAAAATGCTGGCGGGGAAAGAGTTAAAGAAAAAAATTAATAAACACCATACACGCACATGTAGCAGATGTCAAACAGTACCCTCGGAACAGAAGCACGACCACACATGGATGAGATGAGTGATGGAATTTATTCCCCTTTAAAGAAGAGTAGTATGAGGCAAAATTAGTACAAACACACCGATAGGCATACTCTCTCACTCCCGTGCTTCCCGTCTGCATTCACAGTGAGACTGAGCGCGAATGCTTAAAGGAGAAGCGATACCTCTTCCTAAGGTGCGCCACTAATTAAGACCCCACCTACAACAATAGGTAGGAATTGGAACTCCCAACTGGAACCATTGAAACTAAACATGAAATCGCAATTATCAAAAATAAACATTAAATACAAGTTTTGATGAGGTTAACACTTTCAAAAAATATCTATCAACACAAACAATATAAATTCATATCCTATAAAGTAAATGATATTAAATTAAATATAAAAGTCACAATCAATTGGCTACACACACACACAACTCCGGCTGCTATATTCTCACATCCCAGACTGTAAGCTTTTGCACTGGCTCCTCGCTGCACATTTTGCACAATGTTCAGAAATGTAAAATTTAAGTTTCAACTGTGAACATTTGCACTCCCTCACTTTACATATTCTGCACAAATGTAGAGTTAATGTTCATGTTTATTTTGTATTTTATATTTTCATCTTCCTGATTTTTTCTGCTCTTATTATATAGCTTTTACCTGTCTTATTTTAAAAATTGAGTAACACTTTTCATTAAAGGGGTCATATGATGCTTTTTTAAAGATCATT
>NW_015518146.1:0-3180 GCF_001515645.1 Sinocyclocheilus grahami | reverse complement strand
TGAACGATCTGATATCAAGGGTTAAATCCCCAGATCAGTCTTTGAACGAGAGTCGATGTCAGACGACCCGGAGAACTAATGAACGACGAGACTAACAAACTAACAGACTTCAGCGGCTGATTCTTCACTTTAACAACTGCACACGTTTTGTATCACAAGTTTTCTGAAATGTTATATTTAAATATGCAAATGATGCATTATCTCATTAAATATGCACTAATCTGCATTCATTTCCAGGGGAGCGGAGAGATCGATAATAATGCGCTTCTTTCCCGAGAACTTTCTGGTGGCTATACCGATAGGGTTTATGCGATGTACATGGAACGGGGGGGGAATCGAATGGGCCGATCATAAAATTAGAATCCACCTCTTTTGCGAGGAGGGAATCTACGATATCTGGTTCTGACAGGGCGGATTGTAAGTTATTACAGACAAAAGTGGCATCTAGAAGACTTTCAAGACCGGGATCAAAACCTTGTTTTAGGCCGGAAAGCAAATAGTGAGTAAAAGTTTTGTCAGACAAGACACCGGAGCAGAACTCGATTGCGGAGGCAGCCTCACGCTGGGGGGCGCTCCA
This sequence comes from Sinocyclocheilus grahami, assembly GCF_001515645.1. Taxonomy (NCBI): domain Eukaryota; kingdom Metazoa; phylum Chordata; class Actinopteri; order Cypriniformes; family Cyprinidae; genus Sinocyclocheilus; species Sinocyclocheilus grahami. The sequence goes on along the minus strand of NW_015518146.1, from coordinate 2,603 downwards.
GAGATAGTCGGAAAAGAAGTAGGAGGAGTAAGGATGGGAGCGGTATTTTGTGAGGAATGGGCGAGGCTGAGCAAATCTGAGGTGGGTAAAAGGTGGGCTTGGATAGGAGGAACAATGGTGTGGGCAAGGGCGGAGGTGGGAGCGTGTTTGAGGGGCTAAATTGGCCTGTGAAAGCAAAGGGCTTAAGACCGTGGCCGCGAGACCTGCGCTATTGGGTTGGGGGGCGGGGATTACAGCAGCGGAAGCGGGCGCAGGTGCAAGTGCTGCGGCCGGGGAGGAAACGCTGGTAGAGCCGGGGCTGTCTCAGCCTCCGTGTTAAACGAGGCTAGCCTAGCTCTTTTAGACGGTCGACTGGAAGCTTTTTGAGGGCGGGTGGGAGGTACAGTTGGTGGATTCTCTCCAGATAGTGACTTCGTGTAAAGAGCGTACAACTGTGCTTTGGTTTGCCTACGGGAAAAATTAATGTTTGCGGAGGCAAGAGCGTGCCGCAATCTGTTAACTGTCCATTTTGTTATGTCGGGAGTTGACGATGGTCCTGGTGGAGTCGGCTGGGCTGGAAGGCGAGGAGAAGTTGAGACGCCTGGGGTCAGTGGCTGCCTGGCCGGAGGCGGGGATGACCGAGGTGTGTGGCGGCGTCTTGGCAAATTTGGAGGAGGGCGCTGATTAGGACGACCTCGTTCCTTGCTGGTGTGGCCGGTACGAGAACCGGAATTACAGCAGCGGAAGCGGGCGCAGGTGCAAGTGCTGCGGCCGGGGAGGAAACGCTGGTAGAGCCGGGGCTGTCTCAGCCTCCGTGTTAAACGAGGCTAGCCTAGCTCTTTTAGACGGTCGACTGGAAGCTTTTTGAGGGCGGGTGGGGGTTACAGTTGGTGGAATCTCTCCAGATAGTGACTTCGTGTAAAGAGCGTACAACTGTGCTTTGGTTTGCCTACGGGAAAAATTTATGTTTGCGGAGGCAAGAGCGTGCCGCAATCTGTTAACTGTCCATTTTGTTATGTCGGGAGTTGACGATGGTCCTGGTGGAGTCGGCTGGGCTGGAAGGCGAGGAGAAGTTGAGACGCCTGGGGTCAGTGGCTGCCTGGCCGGAGGCGGGGATGACCGAGGTGTGTGGCGGCGTCTTGGCAAATTTGGAGGAGGGCGCTGATTAGGACGACCTCGTTCCTTGCTGGTGTGGCCGGTACGAGAACCGGAATTGGAGGAAGCTGGGTTCGGCTGGGTGGCGGAAGGAGAATCCGAAGGACGGGAAAGTTCCTCGTCGGAGGTGAACAGCTGAAGCTCGTCGGGGTGGGACATGTTTCACGGAATAGGGCGGGGCAACTATGCCGGAAGAATAGTCACTTGGACGGAACAATGACTGCTGCTTATATACGGTCGAAACGATGATTGGCAGGACTGGCTGATTAGGCTCCTCCCGAACCTGCATTGTGAACTTCATGAAAATTAAAAATTGTCAAGCAACGAACTTCACAAATTTTGGATGACCTGAGATTATTCTATATCATCTGTTGTATATCTCCTGTCCTGCTGACCATATATTATAATGATTATTACTAATATATCAATATTCATAGTCATACAACAATACTTGTTATAAGACTCACACACACACACACACACACACACACACACTCTCACAAACAGACACACACCTGAGACTCTCTCACACACACACACACACACACACACCTAAGACTCACACACACACACACACACACTCACCTCTCCGCTGATTATGTCAATCACAGATTCATACACGCTGACCGGCAGCTGCGCACACAAATTGTTAAAGGTCAGGATTCACAAACACATTCTGTGTTTAATCTGTGTGTGTACGTGTGTGAGAGAGAGTGTGTGTGTGTGTGTGTGAGAGTGTGTGTGAGTGTGAGCGTGTGTGTGAGTGAGTGAGTGAGTGAGTGAGTGTGTGAGTGCGTGTGAGTGTTTGTGTGTGTGTATGTGAGTGAGTGTGTGTGTGAGTGAGTGCGTGAGTGAGTGTGTGTGTGTGTGAGTGAGTGCGTGTGAGTGAGTGCGTGTGTGAGAGTGTGTGAGTGAGTGCGTGTGAGTGTGTGAGTGACTGAGTGAGTGAGTGAGTGACTGAGTGAGTGAGTGAGTGTGTGAGTGTGTGTGTGAGTGAGTGTGTGTGTGAGTGAGTGCGTGTGTGAGTGCGTGTGAGTGCGTGTGTGAGTGAGTGAGTGCGTGTGAGTGTTTGTGTGTGAGAGAGTGTGTGTGAGTGAGTGAGTGTGTGTGAGAGTGCGTGCGTGTGTGTGTGTGTGAGAGTGAGTGTGTGTGAGTGTGAGAGAGTGAGTGCGTGTGTGTGTGTGTGTGAGAGTGAGTGCGTGTGTGTGTGTGTGAGAGAGTGTGTGTGAGAGAGGGAGAGAGTGTGTGTGAGAGAGAGAGAGAGAGAGAGAGAGAGATGTGTGTGTGTGTGTGTGTGTGTGTGTGTGTGTGTGTGTGTGTGTGTGTGTGTGTGTGTGTGTGTGAGTGAGTGAGTGAGTGTGTGAGTGAGTGAGTGTGTGTGTGAGTGCGTGTGTGTGTGTGTGTGTATGTTTGTGTGTGTGTGTGAGACTCACGTCGGTGTGTTTGGTCATGGGGTTGAGCTTCAGGAA
>NW_015518145.1:2678-3180 GCF_001515645.1 Sinocyclocheilus grahami | reverse complement strand
CTGCCTGCATAGCGAATCTTCGTAGCCTCAATTGGGAGGGTTGTGTTGGCCGTGTTCCCCGTTGCACATGCCCAGTTAACCCACCTTACAAGCGTAAACGTTATGCAAATGATCACGTCACAAAGTTACACAAGGTAACGAGTGCACCGCTCCGACCGTTTCAGTGTGAGCAGCTTTCTCACGTGTGCGTGCACAGACTACGTAACCCCCACTCCACCAAATCCCACGGGAAGAAAAAAAAAACATGCAAGTGATTCCAAAGTATGTTGGATAGCTTGACATGGAGCATGCAAAGATAAAGTGTAAAAATTATTTTGCAATATGGTCCCCCCCAATCATCAAAGTGACTTTAAACTGGAATTGCCATGGTGTATGCAAAGTTCAAAAGTCTAAATATGTTTTAATGTAACTGGCTTCTTGTAACTAAAACTCCATACGACCTCATTCCATCACACAGCTACTCCTCAAAATCATAACATTTCCTGACAGCATTCTTAAAAAT
>NW_015518145.1:1189-2544 GCF_001515645.1 Sinocyclocheilus grahami | reverse complement strand
CTTCAGTGGTCTTTTCCTTATCTTATTTTGTCATTGTTTTATTTGTATTCGATTCACTTAAGTGTATCCATTAATAATCATTTATTTGTGCGTTTAAGAAAACTCCAATAACTGAGATAAAAAGAGGATGGGTAAACCTAGTTATCAATGAAAATACACAATAGCAGAAACATTGCACACTATAAGCATTATCTTTGAGTCTATCATCAAATAAAAGTCATCGCCTTCTTTAAACATTGATATTGACATAGGCTAGTGCTCTCGGAATGAGGCGCATTCTGCATATTCAGAGTACAGTGCGCTTTGATGCTCCATTTTAGAAAAATAAATAAATAATTTTGACTTCATAATCGTGGACAGGTCCATTTACATAACAGCACCTGTCCATCATTTAGCTCTCATATAACGTCCAGTAGCCTGATGTTTCATAACCCAGTTATTTGTTTTGCGCACGCGTGATCGTCACATTTATAACTGTTCCTATAGCGAACTTGAGTTGTGTAAGTTTAAAATCAGTGAGACAGCACGGTTTTGGAGAGGGAGAACCTTTCATAAGTTTTCCGCGCAAGCTCCTCCCAGATTCCTGCTGATGCGCCTCATGACATTACATATTGACGCTTCACATATGGAGAGAGCTGAGGAACCTTTAACAGTTAATACAGCCTCTCTGGAGAACTCGACGATGGAAACCCTCAACAGACAGAAGGAAACCGTATTCAGCCTGGTGCAGGTGAAGGGGACGTGGAAACGCAAAGCAGGGCAAAATGTGAAGCAAGGAATAAAAGGACGAGTGTCAGCTGCCAAAATGTGCGTATAAATCAATAAGTACTGCGAACGTTTATAGAAAACTTGACATTATTGTATTGTGTGTTTTATATGGAAACAATGAAATGAACTGGAGTCAGGCTGAATCAAGGTGCATTAGGGTCAGAACATTTAAAGGTCACAACTCCTACTGTCCCCAGAAACTGCACCCATCTGTAATCAGTTTTTTTGACCCACTTAGAAACATCAAATACATGGATTTGCAGGTCTTAAAGATGTGTTTTTATCTCATGTATAATGTATTAAAAATATGTATATATTTAAAACGAATATATTTATATTATATTTAATTTGGATGGATTAACAATATGTTAAAGAATTTTACTTTCAGTTATTTTTGGCATTTCATAGCTTTTTATGCGCAGAAATGTATGACATCTGTATCATTTTGCTATTAGTAAATGGACATACTAGTAGTGCTACAGTTTTAGTTCATAAGTTTCTTCAAACTAAGTCTCCAGTAAGGAGGAGTCAAATATGAGCTCACTTTACATATCCAATACAATCATCCGCTTATGCAAAGCAGGCTG
>NW_015518145.1:0-933 GCF_001515645.1 Sinocyclocheilus grahami | reverse complement strand
TATTTTTTTGTAATATATAATCTGACATATTTTGTTTGATCAAAAACAAGCTACAAAATGAGTCATGAGCTTTATATGTTGCAGTTACGAAAGCACCTCCTCTAGTGGCACCACCTGGACAGTGGTCACCCCCATCACCTTCACATATACAGTTACTCAGACCAAAAACCTTCTTGACCCCAGCAATGACACTCTGCTTTTGGGCCACATCAGAGACACTGAGCAGCTTGAGGCTGTACGGTCCAGCACCAAGCCCTTAAAACGCTTCATAGTCATGGATGAGGTAGTATACAATCTCTATGGTTCTCAGATCACTGACTACCTCGAGGCCAGACACGTCCTGTACCAGATCATGCCCCTGCCCACGACAGAGGAGAACAAGTCCATGGAAATGGCCCTGAAGATCCTGGAAGAAGTCCACCAATTTGGCATCGATCGGCGCAACGAGCCCATCATCGCCATCGGAGGTGGGGTCTGCCTGGATATTGTGGGTCTCGCTGCGTCCCTCTACAGAAGGCGCACTCCATACATTCGTGTTCCCACTACCCTTTTGTCATACATCGATGCAAGCGTCGGAGCAAAGACGGGTGTTAATTTCGCAAATTGCAAGAATAAGCTAGGCACCTACATCGCACCTGTTGCTGCCTTTTTGGACAGGTCGTTTATACAGACAATTCCTCGCAGACACATATCTAATGGTCTTGCAGAAATGTTGAAGGTATTGCAATATTTATTGTTAAAGGTTTTGTTATTACACCACTCTGCATCATATTTGCCGTATGAAATCCAATACTTGTTTCTTGCTAATTTTGGGGTGCTGATTCCAAAAATGCTGCCTGTTTTTCTCTAGCACATCACAATTTCTCACAAAATAGGATGTGCGTTACATAGCATTTTTGCTTTCGACAACCATTTGTAAGGTGAAGAAGTCTT
>NW_015518144.1:0-3180 GCF_001515645.1 Sinocyclocheilus grahami | reverse complement strand
CCCCTTTTTAGAGCTAATAAATAATAATAAACGTTACACTGCTTTAATATTATAACATGACTTTAGTTTTTTATGGTGCTAATTTGATCTGTTTTAACTGTATATCCAATCAACAACCAATGTCCTTCCCCTACATTTTTTGTCTTATTCGATAATCGGTTTCACTCCTCTATGCATCACAATATTGAAGAAAAGATGTTGATACTTACTCTACATTGCCACTTTACATCTACATTGCTACATTATAATTATTTGATTAGTTTATTACTCCAATATTAATCTAAATTATACTGTGTCTTTGTCTTACAATATATTGACCAACTGAGGATTCTAGAACACGTTATTTCATTTCATTCCATAATGTTTATTAATGTTAAAGGAATAGTTCTGCCAAAAATGAATATTGTGTCACTATTTACTCACTCTCAAGTTGTGCCAAACCTGTATGAATTTATTTATTCTGCTGAACAGAAAATAAGTTATTTTGAAGAATGTAAGTAACAAACCATTTCTGGTCCCTATTGACTTCAATAGTATTTGTTTTCCATACTATGGCAGTCAAAATATATCCAAAATGTCTTCTGTTATGTTTGACAGAAGAAAGAGAAACATGAATGTGAGTAAATTTTGACAGATGTTTTCATTTTTGGGTGAACTTATATGATGCCGTTTTAGTGCCACACTAAAGTGAAAATATAAGATTTCAAAAATAAAGTCATAATATTTTAAAAATACTCTGATAGGTCCCATAATGGTAAAACAAAAGTTTCAAGAATAAAGTCATGACAGTACATAATTAAGTGATAGTATTTTGAAGAGTATGAGAAAAATTTTGATTTTGATTTTATTTTACTTTGGCATGAAACACAGTCATAATTTTACTTTAGTCTATGTAATTTTAAATATAATTTTTTAACTTCAAAGCCATCAAATCTTTAGGTCGGAGGGAAATAAATCTGAATAAATACCATTGTTTAAAATGTTTGAAAAGGTATGAGAGAGGAAATTTTGAATAAATGTGACTGAAGAGTTGTTGTTGCTACAGTGGCTCCTGTCTCCTCTACTGCAGGTTGAAAGAGGAGAGTCGAGTGGAGGGAGAGAGAGAGAGCGTGAGCATGATTATGATAAATGTGAGTAAAATAAGACATGATTGATGTTAATAGAGGGGTTTCTACAGAGCGGTGAATGGGGACTGAAGGTTCTCATATTTATATTAAGGTGTATGATTCAAGAAGAATTAATATAAATCTGGACTCCTAGAAAGGTGCTCCATCTTACTGCAGCCTCTTTCAGCAGAACTGCCCGATAAAAAATATTTGCCACATGTCCTTACACACAACACGCACACACATGCAAATAAAAGTGTGCAAGTTTCATAAACTGCACAGGTTCATTGTTTGCTTCCATTTAGAATATTTTGCTGTCAAAACTCAGTTTATGACAGATGGCTGCAATTTCATTACAGATTTGGAAACCGTTTCCTGTGAGATGAATCAGCTAATTTATAATAAGCTGGGAAGTTCATGCAGAGTTCCTGTCCTAGTTTAACATCACCTGCAGGCTTTATGACAAAAAGGTTTTAGTAAGTTCAGTTTACTAATGCAGAGTGTTTAGATATAGGTTCCATTTAGGTTCCAACGCAAATGTAGAGGTGTTTGTGATGCTTTAGACTTATATGATGACCGTTTATAATTAGCTAAACCTTACATTAGACATGGTGTGAGCCTGTTATTGATGAATCTGGGCTGGTTTCTGGGTCACTAGAATGTAGGCAAGGAAAGAGTTATACCATGTCCAAACAATTTCAACCTGGAAAAACATGCTTTTACCTACATCGTTGCAAAACTCCAAAAACGCATTACATACAGTTCCCTACAGTTTCCAGCTGAAAGAATACTAGAAGCAGTAAAACACCAACAACTTTTATTCCTGTTCACACAAATTATGGTTTTGGGGCAGATTGTTGATTAATAAAGATCTAGTATTGTGCAAGGAACCACAGGGAAATGTTATGACCTCAAAATTACAAAATTATGCGTGATTAGTAAACTAATACATTACCAGCTTGTAACCAGCTTCATATGTATGGCTTTTCTGATGTAGTAAACTTGCTTGTTAGCTCACCTGGTACAGCATTGCAAATGCGATGTGGAGCACTAGGGTATGAGTCCTATGAAACATGAGTCAGGATTAGAGCTCAAACACTTGTAGAAGCAAGCTAAAATAGAACGTTTGCATTATCGGTTAAGTTTAGGGCAGGGTTTAGTTCAGGTGGTATGCTGTTTTCAAACATGATCATTAACCTTTTAGTGTCACCCACTGGACATTTAATTTCCGAACTGCTGTGAGTCGTACAACAACCAACTTAATAAAATGTTGTCAGTTTTACATTTATCTGTTTTGGACAAAACTGATCATGCTTTAAGCGCCACTCACCGGACATTTCAGTTTGAAACTGTTGCGAAACGTGCAATCAGCAAAGTAATATTGAATATTTAAATAGACTGATTCAAACCCGTAACGTCTGCAGCATAAAACACTATTTTTGGTGCATTATGGCTGAAACATGTAAATACAAGTTATGCCTATTAACAAACTTATGAACTTTTACAGTCAGAATGAATTGAATTGGGACCATCTTTTTTCCCTCTATTTTGACGTATATCAAAATGAAACAGCTTCTTGAAATAAAAAAAAAAGTAGGATGGGACTATAGTTTTGTTCATTGAGAATTGATTGAATTATTGTCGTTTGTTTTGTTACTGCGATCTAATGGGAGTGACAGGTTTCTGGATGTGATGGATTATTGTCCCGCCCTCACGTGTGCCATGGAGGATAGATGAGAATAGAAGGGGGAAGGGAATTTAGTGTTTTTGATTAAATATTACAAAGGCACATGACTTAAAAAGAAATAATGATGTGCACAGATAAATCATTTATAATATAAAAAAATATGAATTGTAAATATTGATTCTCTGGGGACTTTAATTCGCTCCCATGTGACAAACGGTTTGACAACTGCTGCTTTGGAGGTACAAATCAACAGAATCTTTTCAACATAACAGAATATCTTGTTGAAAAACACTTTCAACATGTACTGTCCCTATTCAACTTCTCACAAAGCATACTGTAATAAATTATACAGTGGGGCAAAAAAGTATTTAGTCAGCCACCAATTGT
>NW_015518143.1:0-3180 GCF_001515645.1 Sinocyclocheilus grahami | reverse complement strand
AAAAAAAAGATTTGCATGAATCATGAACATCACCTGGCGTGTTTCTGAATTATTTATGCTAGTTTGACCCTCAATATGCTTATCCGTCATTGTGTGTCACGCCTCGGCCATACGTTTGGTAGATTCACAGCCAGGCAAAATCCCCTTTTCTTTCCATGGTGAGAGAAAGTAGCATGTGAGCTCCGAGACGAGTGCATTTCTCTTGCTTTACTCCAAAGAAAGTGCATAAGAATTCACTGCCTCTGTGTATACATTGTAAAGCCTATGTTCCATATGCAATGCTTTACAAGCACATTTCAAGCTCTGAACTGTTTCCTGTCACAATTTTCCAGAGAATGTAAAAAATCTGCCTCACTCACATTCTGACCATTGGTAAAAAAAATTGTTTGATATACAGTGGTTCATACCCTTGTCCATAAGAGGTCACTATTAACTTGCAGACAGGGAATGTTGTTGTTTGAAGCTGGGGAACAGATGTGCAGTAACACTGTGGTTTCCTCAAGAAATTCTATGGGGCAGTCATTGCAATGCCAGCAGGAAAAGATTTAGCTCTATACTTTGGTGGGCTCACAATTATCTTCATTATCTGATATCATTTGGGTTTTTAAATATATACAGTATATATATATATATATATATTTTTTTTTTTACAAATATACAGTACAAAAACTGCTTCACAAAAGTTTTCAGCCACAATATTAATTATTTTATTTAGTAAGGATGCATTAAACTGATCAAAAATGTCAGTTTCAACAAAAACATTGAATCAGCACAACGGTTTTCAAAACTGACAATAATAAACATGCTTCCTGAGCACCAACTCAGCATATATGAATGATTTCTGAAGGATCATGTGAAACTTGAAGATTCTGCTGAAGCAGTAATATTGTGAAGTTTTTCCATAACAGGAATACATTTCTTTTAAAAATATATTAAAATAGAAAACAGCTATTTTAAATTGTAATCATTGTTCACAATATTCCTGTTTTTACTGTATTTGTGATCAAATAAATGCAGGCTTGTTGAGCATAAGAGATTATTTCAAAAATATTCCAACAGTACTGTAAATAAATATCATAAATAAATATTTACCATCTATCACAACAATAAATATTATAGCGCTATTGTTTTACATGGGTTAGTTTGACTGACAAATCAATTCACTCTTGAGAAAATCGGTTAAATAGACCTTAGGTTAGACACCACATTGAATTTAACATGGATGAAAAAGACTATGTAATGATAGACTTACAGTCTTTACAATGGCATGCACTGTATAAATCTCTATACATTTTTTTTACAAGTTTCAAATCTGTTTTTTGGAGTTTTTTTTTCTCAGAAAGACATTTTCTCAGCTGAACAATCGCTATGTGGTTAAACAATAGTACAATTCACTGAACACAGTATTTCTATCCCTCACAGCCTTGTTTTCATTCCTGTCAAAAAATAAGGTCTCTACCTTCATGTTACCAACATTTCTACAGTACCATTAAGCCAGCAGGAAATAAATACTTTGAAATAAATACCTGGCTGGTTATATCGGAGGGCATGGGTGATGGGGGCTTGGAGTAGACGTTGGCGTCCTGGGAGATGAAGCCGGAGTCGTGTGAGGAGACGCTGCTGAGGCGGTGTGCACCAGTTGTTAGCGGTTGGGCCAGGCTGCGGTAGCGACAGGACGAACTGGGTGAGTGAGTCTGAGAGCCACCAGAGGATCGAGAGGCGCTACTATGGGCGCTGTTTACACTGCTGCAGGGGCAAGGGAAAGTGCGACAGGGCAGAGGACCGGGGTGCAAGGGAGGGGTACGGAGGGCAGGTTATATGGCGATAAGTGTGAACCACACCAGGAGAGGGTTTTACAAGATGACAGGAACATGATTGACAGATGAAGTTAAGAAAACAATTACATGATGATGATTAACAAATAGTTAAGGGGAAAAAAAGAGATGGACAAACAAGGGTCTCAAGCAGTGATGGGGTTGATGGGTAAGGTCAGGGTGGGGGGCAAAGGGAGAACATATGTAAGACCAAGTTTGACAGGTGTGACACAGGGGGCCTAGTATGGAGATTGAAGGTTGTGTTCAGTTGTGTCGGCCTTGCGCAGCCAACGCACTTGAATCAACGCCCATGACTCCATGTGAGGCGGCACAAACAAACACAAACAGGTACTAAATGACACTATTGAAAAGGAAGCCTTAATTGGCCCTGTAGCCAAAGCAAAACACTAATGGTCTAATCAAAAACTCTACAGGGACTGGTTATGTAAAAGTGATCTTGAAATGCTTTCAATTTGTTTTGAAGTAATTATTTCATATTCCAGGTTAAAAACAGCCCCGGAATATTAGACTGATTCTGTTGTTGAGGTTCTTAAATGGGTTTTAACCTGGAATACTCATTTAAGAGAGCAAAGCACTGAAGTTACATTAATCAGACACTAATTGCTAGTGAATTATAAAAGTAATAAACTCATATTAAACAGGCTACTTTAGTGTAATTGTGTTAATTGTAGCTAATATGCTTCATCCTTGACTTCATCAAAAGGAATCAATGGATGAATAACATGAATCAATAAGCATTAAACTGTGCCTGTTGAAAGCAAGGCTCTTACAGTGATATACAAAGCAACATTTTCATGACCGCAGTGCTCTGTCTCTAATATGTTGTTGGGGTTACATGTGATGTCTACATACAGTGAGATTGTGTAGCGCAGCAGCAGTAGCATCAGCAGCCCCCTCTTTCTCAGTACACACAAACACACACACGTGCATTCAAAATATACACACACTCACAAAATATAACCTGGCTGGAAAAAACACTCAGGATAGTAGCTAGCTTCTAGCTAGTCATTTAGTTTATTCGGGATGGTTGCTGGCATTAGCATTCTCTTTAAAAGCATAGTTTACCCAAAAATGACTAGTCTGTCGTCATGTACTCACTCTCACGTCATTCCAAACCCATTAAGATTTCTGTTCCTTTGAAAAGTCAATTCCACTGAAACTCAGACTCTTCAAAAAGTTCATAAAGAGATTTTACGTCTGTAGACCATATTTGATGTGTGTTGTTGATCAATGTTTACATGTAAATAAAAGCCTAGATTAAATCTGTTCATCATATCAAGTGATTTTGTCTCTTCAGAAGACTTGGATTAAAGTGCCTGATTCATATGGATTACTTCTATGAAGA
>NW_015518142.1:2148-3180 GCF_001515645.1 Sinocyclocheilus grahami | reverse complement strand
ATATATATATATATTCTAAAAATAGTTTCTTGTTCTGACCTGAACAGCAGCAGTGGGATTAGATGGAGGGGATTTGCAGCAATCTTATTTCTGTAGTGGATGCGCATCTCATTGTCTGTAGTACATAATTGCTGCAATTATGATGTCAGTTTGTAGGTGGGGTCTGTATTTCCACACTAAATCAATTGCTTTCTGCTTTTTAACTAGTTGAATAACTAGATAGATAATGATAATTTTATTTATAAATATTTAATTTTTATAAATATTTTGAATATAGTAATATTATTAATTTAATTCTTTATTTTAAATATTTATATATATATATATATATATATCCACTACTAATTAGTACTAATTTGAGTTGGGGTTTCATCCTAATCTCTCTCTTTTTTTGTTACAGCACAAAGCCTGATATTTTTTTATTACTGTTTTTAATCTCAGGACAGTAAGCAAGTTGTAGAATCATACAAGTCGGGCTTTGAGCCGCCGGGTGATGTGGAGTTTGAGGACTACAGCGTGTCGATGAAGAGGGCGGTGTCAGAATCTAGCTTCCTGAACGCTCGTGGAGATAGCAGACGCCGGAGTAGGAGCAAACTGTGGCCTTTACTCAAGAGAAATAAGGTACGGGATTAAACGGATCACCTGCTTAAGTCACAAATAAGCAAATAAAAGAACAAAATTCTACGCTGCTCATTAATGGTCAGCTGAGATGCAGTCATGTATGCTTTTATGTCAGAAAAAAGCTGAATAAATAATCCATGCTATTTATATTCAAGTAGTTTTATTGCTATTACAGAGTGTTTGCAGTGGCTATTTTATGCAACTAGTTTCATGCAGCTTGTTGTGGAATCTTGTAGTTTTGATGATATAATTCATTATCTGTTTATGCATTAGGAAAGCAGTTGTTTTAATAGTCCAACTGTATTTAAGCTTGTAAATATTAAGACGGGATTATATGTTAGTTATTGTTTTGATGGCACCAGACTTTTAAACTTGGAAATATTTAGATTGGATAAAAGAAAGTGTTTTTTT
>NW_015518142.1:0-963 GCF_001515645.1 Sinocyclocheilus grahami | reverse complement strand
AAAACAGTTATTTTAAATTGTAATAATATTTCACAATATTACATGTTTTACTGTATTTCTGATCAAATAAATTAAGCTTTGACAAGCATAAGAGAATTCTTTAAAAAACATTAACAAAAAACTTACCAACCCCAAACTTTAAAATGATAGCGTACATAATTGTAATATACATGACCAGACAAGATGCAACAAGGTGCAGTTCATATGCACATGCCTCTTGTTTGTACTAACTCTTCTTCTTGTAATTATTTGCAGGGATGCCCTGACTAAAATGAAAGATGTTTACATTAAGAATCCTCACTTGGGGGATCCAGACAGTGTAGATCCACGGTTAGAAGAAATAACACAAAGCTTGGAAAAATTGCAGCTTGAGGCACATAAATTTGAGGTGAGGCCCCCACAAATTCAGTCCTCAGATACCTTCAAAAGTTGGTTTAAAATATGGATTTTGAGATCCAAAAGACTTATAATGAAAGTAAATTATGCTATTTGATCATTAATGATTACAAATTGTTTTCAGGGCTGGTTGACGGAGGTGGAGAGGAAGTTACTTGAAAAGGGATCCGAGTCTCAGAGAAGACAGAGCAGTCATTTTGACTCGCAGGGCAACACGCCTCTTACAAACAACTACGGTCAAAACCGAGAGAGGTACTTCAGTCCCTAGACAGCAGGGCTACCAAACACGATGAACTGAATGGGATGATATAAATATGACTGACACTGTTACATGTCTTTAAAGGGCTCATGTTCAAAATAACTGTGGATGCATCTCTGAACTTTTTGACATTAGCAAAACTTACATGACTAACATTACAAGTGGACTTAAGTCAAAAAACAAACTTGCTGTTTAATGCTATTAATACTTGATCTTGTTTTGATAACCTCATATGAGATAGTCTAACATTAACTGTATAATCAGACTATAACGTCAAAGTTAATTTAGTCTGTTTTACGTATTGCATG
>NW_015518140.1:0-3181 GCF_001515645.1 Sinocyclocheilus grahami | reverse complement strand
TACGGATGCAAACATGAGGCACAAGCCAGAGGAGAGTATGAAAGGCGGCTGCGTCTGGAGCATGAGGGCTTCTCCTGTACGGAAAGCGGTCTTTAGCTGAATCCCAATTGGCCATACATGGGAGCCTCGCCTGATGGGATTGTCACATGCGACTGACATGGAACGGGGATTGTAGAAGATTTTTATTAATCAAAATATGAATTAGTCAAGTATGATCAATGTGAATATAGCCATTTATGTATCAAGTTATTCTACTATTATAATCATTTGCCTGTGTGTAAGGAGGCCTGCAAGAGAATGTAATGTGCAGACATTACAGGGGTGCAGTGTATGGTGAAGAGAACCATTTCTGAAGTGAGAGCCCAGTCCACCAGGCGGCTCATAAATGGAAGGTTTTCACAAATTGGTGCGGCTCAAAGAATATAGATCCAGTTACCAGCTCGATCTCATCCATTCTATCCTTTTTACAAGAACACTTAGATGATGGCCGTGTGCCCTCCACGCTAAAAGTATAAGTAGCTGCAAATTTCAGCTTTCCATAATGATATTGACAGGCAGTCAGCTAGCGATTAAGGCCCAATCCCAGTTCTGTTTTATACCCCTTCCCCTTGCCCCTTGAAACATAGTGTCAAGGGGTAGGGCTACAAATATTCCCCTAAGAAATGGGACACCAGTACTACACCGTTACACGTCATCATTTGTCATCGCTAGCTCCTACGTCAAAGAAAAAGCGCTGATGTTTATCACAAACTTCCAAGATGGCGTCGGTAGCTGCAGTGAACTCAGTTGCGTGGGTTACAGCTATTTTTTTGCATTTGTCTTCAGCACTTCGCAGATGACAAAGGAGACGACGATGTGTTCGATGCCTATGTTTGCTGGAGGATCAGTTTATGGTATGTATGATGGCTGCAAAAACGTTTTGTTGTATTTAATGTAACGTTAGCTAACTGCACAACTCGGTAACGTTAAAAGCTGGAATATATAAAACTTTAGTGGGCTTGTATTCTGTGGTGTTGTATTGACCCGTTGGAGTTACCGACCTATGTTTGTATCCATATATGCGTTTACAGTGTGAAATGTTTACGTGATTTATCTGACTGAATGACCCTTTGAAGTTACGTGGTCGTCTATTGTTTGCACCATAGCGTCCCTTATAAAAATTTGCCTTTGTTTTACAATGAATAAACTCAGAAAAACATGGTTATTGTAGTTATGCCATGTTAAACATTAAAACCAATGGTTTTGCTACTAAACGATAGTTAAACTATACAAATGGTAATCAATACGTAAAAAAAAAAAAAAAAGTTTTTACTAGGCTATAATAAAACAATAGTCAATTTTCTTAAAGGGTTAGTTCACCCAAAAATTCTGTCATTAATTACTCACCCTCGTGCTGTTCGAAACCCGTAAGACCTTCGTTCATCTTCGGAACACAATTTAAGATATTTTTGATTAAATCTGAGGGCTCTCCTCCTTTTATATCTGTGTGTGTTGTTTGCAATAAAGTGTTTTCATACATATCGCATGGTATTCTGTGTCTTTTCCAGGTATGTTACTGATATTGAAACACCTTCTTTTAATAAACAGCAATATTGCTTTTTATTGCCTCAAATGTATAAAAATATGTATAGGGAGGTAGGAGAATATCCAGTCACATCAAACAAAAATATTGCACTTGAATATATAAAAACTCTGTAAATAATCATAAAATACAAAACAGCATTTCAAAAAGTTAGTTAAAAGTATAAAAAATATAAACAACACACCTGTACAGTTATGCAAGGAAGCTTGTTAACAATAGTGCAAATTTCAAAACGATGAACTTTGTAAGAATTTAGAAAAATTTAAACGCACATGAAAGACAACTACAGTTTGTCTATCATTTTTTCGAAGAGATTCAAAAACCTCTCAGTCTTGGCCTCGCTCTCTTCATGGCGTTTCTGCTCCTTTTGGGACTCTTCCACTAAAAAATTAAAAACGGGATTACTTTTCCTCCTTGTTTTCTTTGGTGCTGGAGTTGGGGTGCTTGCTATCACCATGGTGGATGCTGCACTAGAAGAGGCTGTCTCTTCCGATGTACAGTAGGTAGACAACCAGAGTGTGCTTTTTACCCACGCGTCTGCAAAATGCATTTGCAGCTTTTGACCGCTGAGTGGCACTTTAACCACAAGTTATCAAGTAAACGCTTTAAAGAGCATTTCAACAAATAGCCATCAGCTTTGCCTCGCCGAAGAGTTACGTTTGACGGCTGCAGTCGGCGGAAAATGAAAGAAAAACACTGTAGTTCAAATATTTCAGGTGTGCAGCATTATTTATATAATATGAATCATGTGTTATAGCCTATAGGCCCTTTTCACATGACGTCACGCAACTTCCGTTTCGACTCGAAGCAGTGTATCGTTACTTCCGCCAGCACAGTAAACTCAACATGGAGTTTACCCAGTCCCTTTTGCATTTAGCAGAAATACGGCTAAGTGATGTACAGCGAATTGCAGATGAATTGTTCCTTACAAAACGTTCTAAACTTGACAAAGGATACAAGTTCTTCATTGAGCAGTACCTGTTTGATTATGAAGGCAACTGTTTTGTATTGTCCACGTTAGCGAAGGAGTTAGGATAACGGTAACGTTAGTTGCTAACGTTCTCTACTGCAAATGTAAAGTCTTCCAAGTCTTTAAAATACTGTAATACAGACAACAAACAATCATGTTTCTATGTATGGGATGTTAGCTATAAATTGTGTTTTGTTAGATAAAAGCCAGTAACGTATTCATGGTTAATGATGTGCCCTTTAACCAAAATATTGTGTTGGAAGACAGTTTCGAATGTAGTTATCGATGAGGTGACAGTGAGAGGGCGTTGTCATAGGCCCATGAGGAAAAAAGAGGATGCTCATCACCTTCAGGTTTTTCTGATTGTTGTGTTCCGCTGCGGTTGCAGACTTTGCAGTATCCCACAAAGCTCCATTGTGGTTTAATGTGTTTCTCAGTCTAATGTCAATTATTTTGAGGAGCAAAATCAAAAAGGACAATTTTGTACATATTTTTTAAAGCAGAAGAGGGTTGTTCAAGGACAATAAAGACTGAGAAATTATAAAATTATGAGTGTAATAAAGTTGGTGTTCAAAATAAAGTTTGTGTTCAAACTTTATACACTTACTGTAATCCCTAAGTGTGTTCCA
>NW_015518139.1:1436-3181 GCF_001515645.1 Sinocyclocheilus grahami | reverse complement strand
TTATTAAACCTCTCCACAGAACTGACCTTCACATATATCTTACTCGCCAAGTCTTTCTCGGATGTTAACCACACAACTTTTTTTTTTTTTATTCTAGTTCTGGTTATTTTGCTCAAAGTAATGATTGACACAAGAGGGCGTATTTGTAAGTTGGTACATTTACATGCATTGTTGGTAATTTGTTGGAGTCTATCTGGTGGGTGTCATAGATATCTAAATCTATAGAGGAAGGGTAGATAACTTATCATCTTTCTCTTCTCATGTGGAAGATGAACACATCACAATTATTGTCTCAACAATATAGATTCTGTCTTTTCAGTTGAGCACATCTTTTGTTCTATGGTGAGAATTGATCATTATATCATAGTAATTACAAGTCTGTTTTCATTGCGGAACTACGGGGAGAGAAAAGACATTGATATTGTCCAGAGAACCTCCCATTCGATGTTGTGTCTTTTTTGGAAATCCAATTTCTGGACTAACCAAGTTTTCTGCTTCAGTGAAGTGCACAGGCTTAGTCAGTCACCTACAGCGTAATTAAACCCAAACAAACTCCATCAATCAGCTGACATTAGTCCAGGAAACACACACGCAATCTGGAAATCAAGTTTAGAAAGCAGGCAGCGAACAGCGTGATTACAGCAGTAGAGTGAGTCACAGGTAAGCCCTGAGGGAATGGAGACGCTAAAGGATCATAATGCTGACCATACACACATGCACACTCCTGCGCACACACACACAGAGCCGGGTCACATGCAAAGAGGCATGTCTAAATGTTACATGTGGTGCTCAATAGTGCCTTTAAATCCCAGAAGTGGATTTGATTTATTTACTTACTTATTCCAAATTAAAGAGAGAAGTCTCACAATGCACTATGACAATTAATAAATAAATTCAAAATGGCAAAAGATGTGATAGAATAAATGTCCTTAATTCTTTTAAAACAGTATGGATACAATAGTTTATTGTAAAATGTTTTACCCAAAATTTAATTTGAAGATAATCCCATAATGCAATACAGTGGTGAATAAATCAATCTGAGATGTTGAACAAAGCGAGAGAAATGTTGATTATGAATGTCCTTAATTCATTCGATACTGAAAAGTATTAATTAAAAATGATTTGATATATTAAACTATTTTTTCCACATTTTCTTTTGACACAAATTAGGATAGCAGTCCCATCGTGCACAGTGCCGATTAGTAAATATATCCAACATGGCAGAAGAAGCAAGAAAATACATGTCTTTTATTTGTTCAATACCGAAATCGTATTGATTAAAAATAGTTGCATGCGGCACTGAATGAATAATTTGACAAAATATGCATCCTATGCGTCTTTCTTTCTTTTTTTTTCTTTTCTTTTTTTCACAACCGTTAATAAAATATGTTCTGTATAGAATGAATGTGCAGTACTGTAGGAATGTAATCTGAACATACTATAATGTACTATGTAGCATCAGTTGTACCTCTCTCCAGTGGCCTTATGGGAAAGAATGTTGCCAGAATAGTTGGTCATCTGCATATTTTTCTGTTTAATGAATATGAATTCTGACATATTATGCTCCTCACAAACTGTTTTGTTGTTCACTATATAGTAGGGAAGTATGCGATTTCGAATGCAGCCAACATGTTAAAACTACAATAGATTTTCATTTGCATTTCTATCAACTGTGTGGGTGGAGCATAGTGAAGTATAAGCTTAACAACCTGGAGCTTAACATGCTCAAAACTGTGGAGATGATA
>NW_015518139.1:0-673 GCF_001515645.1 Sinocyclocheilus grahami | reverse complement strand
GTTTATTTGCACTTTCACACGCATACACGCAAAAACACATGAGCTCTGTTCCAATACCAGAGCGTGCTGTCTCTTTATGCAACATTTTAAAGTATCATAGGCATACTCACAATGTGAAGCCCGTTCCCACTGTTGAATATTACACTTCCTCATAGGAACCTTCTTTTAGCCAGATTAAAGAAGACTGAATCATAATAGACTGTGAAAATGAACATCCATCTGTCCGTCCGTCCATCCATCCGAGGACAATCCCACAATAAACTGACAATGAATAAATAAATCCAAGATGGTGAAAGATGAGGAAGAATAAATGTCTTTAATATGTTCAATGCTGGAATAGTATTAATTAAAAATTATTTTATATAAATTGTTTTACCCAAAATTTAATGTGGCCAATTGAAGGAGACAATTCCAAAATGCACTGTGATAATGAATAAGTAAATCCAAGTTGGTGGGCAATGCAAAAGAAATGTTGATTTATAAAAAAAAAATAATTAAAGACCAAATTGAAAAGTATTGATTAAAAATAGTTTAATTATGAAACTGTTTTATCCAAAATCACATCATGCACTGTGCCAATGAATAAATAAAA
The DNA here is from genome assembly GCF_001515645.1 of Sinocyclocheilus grahami. Classification (NCBI taxonomy): domain Eukaryota; kingdom Metazoa; phylum Chordata; class Actinopteri; order Cypriniformes; family Cyprinidae; genus Sinocyclocheilus; species Sinocyclocheilus grahami. Next base: position 81 of record NW_015518139.1, on the reverse strand, counting down.
AGATGTTGAACAATGCAAAATAAATTGATTACAAAAGTAATGATTAATTATGATCCATTCAGAACTATAAAAAATGTGTAA
>NW_015518138.1:1829-3182 GCF_001515645.1 Sinocyclocheilus grahami | reverse complement strand
ACACATTACAACTTCAGTAATGAGTCCATTCACACTTCATTTTCTAAATGTCATTGTTTCTAAAGGAAACCAGCTTTGGAAGTAAATAGTATGAAGGTGAATCTCAGGAAAGTGACATTTCCAAAATCACATTTCACCCCAAAATTGCTTTAATTTAATGATTTAACTTTGGTGGTAAATTGTATCAGAGTGAATCTCGTTTAAAAATCACATTTGATGACAAAATTTACATTTACAATTTACTCATGACAAGTTACATTTCAGAAATCACATTTAATGACAAAATTGATTTTGGATTTATTTGTTTAATTTTTGGCCTTTACCTTTTAATTGTCAGTATACTCACTGGTAATTTCATTCAGTCGCTGATTTTTTTTTTATATATATAAGTATAAATCAACTACAATACTAACAAATAAAGATGGAAAGATGCTGTAAAAAATGATTGTTTGATGTTGTAAATGAAACAAAGATATTTATAAATTGCATTCTACTTTTCCCGTACACACATACAATATCCACACATATACGTATAAATATAGATTTTTTAAACATTTATTATAGTGTAAAACAGATTTGTATATGTGTACTTTGACAAGCTCTGATGTTCTCATTTGAGTATGTGATCAGAAGCATAATGCAACAGCAGCAGTAGCAGCAATATCTGATAGCAAAACCGTTGAGAGGAGAATGTCACAGCGGAGACTTCTAAACCGAAAGAGCAAGAGAGAGAGAGTGAGACAGACACACAGAGAGAGCAGCTTTTAAAAGGATTTTGTCGGTTATTGACTGGTTGCTCTCCACTGCTAATAGCCATTTAAAGATTATAGGCCTGCTGGTGGAAATCAAGGCCTTCATTGTTCTCCTTATTGCATTCTGGCAGATGGGGGCTGACACAACAACACGCTCTCTCCCCGCGGGCAGCCTCACTCCGCATCGCTTTCCATCAGCAGCCATTCTATTGAACCGGCCCTAATAACTAGCCATGAATTATTTATCTCCATATGATATTGAGGGCCAAGAGGAGGAAGAGGACAACGTGAGGAAGAAGGCGGGGTGGGGGGTCTGCGTGCAGGTGCCAGGTCGGAAGATCTTGCGGTCCGCCCCAAACACTCCCAGGGTGGCTCTTTCCCGGAACGCAGCGAGCATTCCGATCACGGGAGAGGAGGAGATAAAATATATATTCATTAAATGTCAGTCGGCTGATGAAATGAGAGCGATCCATTAGAGGCTGGCCGGGGCGGCGGTGTGTAGGGCTAATGTTTCCCGGTTGTTCGGAGGGCCGGACGGCTTTTAGTGGGCACGCCGGTGCCGCAGGGAGCAAAGCTCTTCATCTAGAAAGTTTGGCTGTGC
>NW_015518138.1:0-864 GCF_001515645.1 Sinocyclocheilus grahami | reverse complement strand
TAACATCTTCATGCCCCTAAATCTAAGTTGTAATGGCTTTTTTCTAGTCATAAATTGGTTTAACATCACATTTATTGTTGAGTGCTTCTCAAAGGATTCTCGTTCCTTTCTTGCAATTTTACACAGCATCTAGAGACGGCACACTGGAATTACATGGCCAGTGGCAAAGCTGTTTTCATAATTCCAAATGATCCAAAATTAAATATGTAGAGTGTTTGATCGATACAATTTCCTTGGTTCAAATGTAGAGAAATAATGAGCAGTGGCTAAAGAATCCATCTGAAGCACTCATTATGGACAATAACGTTTTAATTGCCAGGAAACGCTGTTAAAACACTCTGTCATTTTAGTTTGCAGGGGATCATTCGCAGCCTTTAATTAAAACTCCAACACAGATGCGTCAATCACATTGTTTTCATAAATACGTATCATAGAAATATTTTAAAGTGTATTGCTTAACCATAATGCTCCTGTTGTGTGAATTAATAGTCAATGTTATGCCCTCATTGTGTCAGTAACGCAGTCTTGATCTTTCTAGAATGATCTGCGATTTAGTGACTCACGTAAACTAACCATAGGAAGCTGTCTTATCATTTTCTTTTTGATTTAACATGGCAGTATATGCATCAAAATGACTTAAAATGAGTGTGTGTGCATTTGTGTGTGTTTGGGTCAGTGCCACATTTTAGTCTTACGGCAGGGAAAGAGAAGAAACTTTAATAACAGTTTGGAGTCCAGCCAGAGTCAAGACAAATAGCCTTGGATCACTTCCAATGAAAACATGCCAACTGTCCACAACTGGCATCATTATTGGCTTCTTCACACCCAAAGGAAATGCCCCCAAATGACACAATTTCCATGCCA
>NW_015518137.1:1477-3182 GCF_001515645.1 Sinocyclocheilus grahami | reverse complement strand
CAATGAGATTCTGAACTTTCAATTTATTAAAGAATCCTGAAAATGTTTTTTCAGTTTTAAGCACCACAACTGTTTTCCTCATTGATAATCATAAGGAATGTTTCTTGAGCACCAAATCAGCATATTGTTATGATTTTTTAAGGATCATGAGACCCTTAAGACTAGAAAAACATTTATTCAAAATTGTATAAATATTTCACTGTATTGTTTTTACTGTATTTTTTTATCAAATAAATACAGCCTCAGTGAGTATAAGAGCCTTAAAAAATATTACTGACCTCACACTTTTGAGCGATAGTATAGTTGGACACAATGTATGATGAGCAGAAATAATACTTAAAAATGTGGCTGAAAGTAGAGCAGTTAAGCATGTAGAATTGAATTAGTCACATGATATGCAGATAAATTAATCAATCATTGTAAAAAAAAAAACATGAATTGCTCCAATAGTAGGAAAATTCCATACTATGGAATTAACATAGGGGTCATAGCATTAATTTTTCCTAATTTATTACACTTAACTGCCAGGCCTACTAAAAAGAAGAAAAATCTTTCAGCGAGACCCCTGTAAAAAATAGATCAAAACATACTTACAGGCAAATGTCATGCTGCACAAAATAATTTTCATTATTAATGAAGAAGAACTGAGGGACACAGAAGAAAGAAGGGAAGAATGAGAGAGAATATACTTTTTAAGGAGAGAATCTCTCTTCTCCCTCCAGAAATCAATGGAGGGAATCTTAATCATGCTACAAAAGTGAATAAATGTATGGCTGGAGCGAGCTGCCCTCAGGCCTGTGCTCTCTCCCGTCTCAATAAGCTTTTAGGACCACAGACAAGAGAGAAGCGCATAACTGAGATGAGCTGAATTTTTGAGGAAAGTAGCTGGCATTAATTTAGGAGAAACAAATGTGCACATCCACAAGCCCACAAACTTGGGGGAGAGATATTCTGCCTGCTCTGCCATCATTAGAGACCTTTGATTTCTCTTTGAAAAGAACAGCGATATTTATGGGTTGGGGTGATTCGTATTATAACATGGAGAAAAGGCAGGATGATGGAGAATATGGGATGAATATGGATATCCTCTTTCCAGCATTTTCCTTCCAACCAAACAAAACGATTGAGCTTATTCCCAGTAAATATCTGTGCCCATAATAACTGGTTAAAGTATTCCAATTGCCTGCTCAAGCGGAGCGATGCTGCGTAACAGAAGCATATATACGTGCATACATAAGTAGAGATTTGTTACGGACCCTATTTTAACCACACGTAGTGAGTTGCTGAACTAAAAAATTACAGTGAAAAACCTATTTATCAACAATCTTTTACAATAAAGGTTTTTACTGAGCAAAAATAAAATACTAGAGCCAACTACCTACCTAAAGTGTGAATAATAATAATAATAATAATAATAATAATACAATGTTGGGCTTGATGCCAGTATAAACAGTGGCAGAAAAAAAAAACCTACAGGTGTGGAAGACATGAGGTTGAGTAAATGATGACAGGATTTTCATTTTGGGGGGAACTATCCCTTTAAGATGTAAATTAGACTATCCATTTTATAGTTTATGAAACAGAAGTTATAACACCAGCCATAAATGTTGCGTCAAAAATAAATTGCTCCTATTATAATCATTGGGAGTCTACACTAGAAGTCTTAATTGAGGAGAGTTATAATGCTACTTCAGTTAAATAACAC
>NW_015518137.1:0-659 GCF_001515645.1 Sinocyclocheilus grahami | reverse complement strand
AGAATGTCTAAAGTGGACTATCGAAATAAAGTGTAACCCAAAAGGGTCTTGAAACCACAGGCAGCTTTGGCCGCACTTACAAAGAGTGTTGGTGTGTGAATTTGAGATTAGTTCACCAGAAGGTTGACGTGTTTGTGATGGTGTGTGTGTAACCTGCATGCAAACATATGGCTGTCGGACATCTTGTTTTGAGAGAGACCATGCTAATTTTGGACATGATGAGCCTTTTCCCTCTCTTTTTCTGCAGCACAGAACACATTATACATACACACGCTCACAGGATTACTATTCTACAGTATCAAGGGAGCCAACATCTATCCTTCCTCCAAGAGAGAAAGCTACTCTTATCTTAGCAGGTCAGGGATGCACGGGCTGTGATATATCCCAAACATTCACCTTATATTGATCTGCCAACCCAGCATCCTCCACTTTCTTCACCTTTCCCAATGGAACATTCAAATGCTCCAGAACACAGATGAGGAATCCATACCGTGGTAACCGTAGTTTCCACTGAAATACAGCAGTTGCTACAGCAAATGAAACTATGCAATATAAAACAAAGAGAAATGTAAAAAACAAAAAATGGCTTCTTACATGGAGATCACATATAAACTGGTACAGTAGTAAAAACAACAGTAGTAACCGATATTTTGGAAAAT
>NW_015518136.1:0-3182 GCF_001515645.1 Sinocyclocheilus grahami | reverse complement strand
CACAGGAATAAATTGCATTTTAAAATACATTAAAATAGAAAACATTTATGTTAGATTGTAATAATATTTCACAATTTTTACTGTATTTCTTTCAATACATGCATAGGGTCATTAGCTTAGCAATATACTGACATCAGAGTCTGCTGTAAACTGTGAAGAGTGACTGATTCATTCAATATCGCTTGGAAGGTACATGAGAAGGCATTGAGGGGAATTCTTCACTCTGGTGAGAAGTGTTTTACAAGACTTTGGTTTCTGTTCAGACATGATGCTGGGAAGACGTCAGTCAAGCTAGTCAGACGGGAGAGGAAATGAAACTTGCCTTGCCTGCTTTCTCTTACCGTCACACACTTACGAAGAAAACCCACCAGACCAGACGGACTCACTTCCTCTAGTCAACTAACCCCGAGCTCCTCACAAATGGGCTGGGAGTTATCGTGGCACAGGATACTGCAAAACAGGCAACATTATAACACTTGTATATTGAAGTCTAAAGTAGAAAAAGTTTATTGACCAAAAAACAAACAAGGGTGTCCAGTGTCAGTAAATTTGTTGATTTCTGTAGTTGATGGTAAATTTGTTTAAATATACTAAATTACATTTTAAAAATAAATTTAGAATAAAACCAGCTACGTTGAATGTACAATATATGATAGTATTGTACCATTATGATAGAATGTACAAGAATTTACTTTACAGCACCTTCATAAATTCAATAAAAACATAAAAAGCACCTCCTGCATATTCTTTATACATCATTTTGAAGAAATAGAGTTAAAAATCTTGCTGTAGAAAAGGTACATCACCAAAGTAACTTGAATGCACCTGACGTTGTAATTACAACTTCTTAACTCAAATACAAGAGGACTTGAATGTGCCATTAATGCAGGGTTTATTTAAATAAACCTGAACAAGCTAATTAAGTTCTTACAGGTTACTAGACACTTCCAGAAAGGTGTTTTGGATCAGGTTGGAGCTAAACTTTGCAGGAAGGTGGCCCTCTTTGTACAGGATTGGATAACCCTGGACTAAAATGTTAGACTACGAAATTCAGGAAGCGTGGTAACACCATATGACAACGTTTTAAAAACTTTGAAATGACGAAACCACCATTGACCATAACCACTAGGGGGGAAAAGTTGAGAATTGGTTTGTAGTGTAATTGCAGAGTGGCCCATTAAGCATATGACACATCACCGCTCCTCTGTGGCACCAGTGTAACCACCACCCTTCTTATCTGTCATGAGTCCAGACGTTGTGGTGAGTTTCAGTTGCTTCTTTGTATCAACTCAATCCATTTGTAGAAAATCAGGCATGCTAGAAATTCGGTCAGTACCATGGCATGTTATCATTCCAGACCGTGTGTTTCTTAACCATGCTGTCGATTCACTGCTGGGCAACTCGTCATCGGGCCTCCTGCTGGCTTGCTGAACAAATGACGCACACTGTCATACCACACATAGAGGAGCCTTTGAACCTTTGAGTGGTAGAACGGAAGGCATTGAGTTGAACTCTACCCTGTAAGAACATAAGCAGTATATCAGGGGTCTCCAAAAGATTCCCATAGGTGCCCCTCAGTTCGTAGGTCGGGCTTCACCGACAGCTACGTTCTTCTTGAGGAGCGGGACCGGAAAATACCTCACATTCCTTTGTGGCAACATCGTCCCAGATGTTGCCTTTTGCCTGCAAAACATACAGATGTTGGAGCTGGATTCCAGGGGCTCAAGGGACCCACGGAGGGCAGGGGATGGTATTTAGACTGGATGAGATTACGAGCCGATTAGAAAATCTATCTCAGCGGGGGTCACTGGTATCAGGGGGGACATTAGCAGGGGTTACTGCAGATTTGGTGTAGAGAGGGGGTGCTCAGAGAAAGAGATGGTGTAATGCGGGCCTAATGTGGAAGAAAAAGTAAGAGCTATGAGAAAAATCGAGAGATAAGCACAAGAAATTATGTTAAAATTAAGAAACTCAGAGAGGAAATGAAAGCAAAAGAGAGCAAAATACATGATGGAGAATGCTTGATGCTTAAGATTGTAAAATCTTAAAAAGAAGGTATCTTGTTTCAACTGTGAAAAGATGTCAATACACACTATTTTTCAAGTTCAAGTCCATCGACGTTAATCTACTCTGCTGTCTGGTTTGTTTGTCAGACAAAAATGGCAGATTTGGCATTATGATTGCTCAGATTGCCTGTTAATCAACTCCCAGCGAAGGGTCAATTGAGCAGTCAAGATTGGGCAAAGTTTAGAAATAAATGGGTCTAAAAAAATGACTACAGTTAATGCCATGTGCTGCACTTTTCACACTTTCTTTAAATAGATTTTTATTGATATAAGGTCTTTCTGTCATTTGGAGGGACCACTAATAGCAATAATTGTATTAAATTAGAAATACATCATCTAATTTCTGTGGCTGAAATATGAATCACGGCTACAGTATACTTAAGTGAATGGTATTTTTAAAATGTTTTTATCAGTTTTATGCAATTAACAGAAAAAATAAGTCTCTGAAAAGTCTCTGAACAAATTAAACAACTCTGAAATTGTAGAACAAAAATATGAGATAATTATTTAGAAAAACTTAAAAGAAACACAAACTTTTCCTAAACACTTTAATTACTGAGAACCTCTAAAAAATATGTTAAGCATGTCAAGGAAATGATTTAATTTTAATATAAATCATGGTCGCACCACATGACATTTTTTATGGCTACGGCTGATTCACCTAGATGAAAAAACACTAAAATCACTTGATTTAAAATTTTAATATGAATTTATGTGTACACAACATTCTTAATGTTTGAACAACTACAAAATATACTATTATTTTTTGTATTTTAAAATTTGCCTGTCGAAAATCCTTATATGTCAATGACCCTTATTTTTGATAGATTACAGTTCAAATAAAAATAAAAATTACAATTTATAAATTTGTATTATCCAATAATAATGTAATATTATTATTATTATTATTATTGATTACAATTATTGTTATTGATCATAATTTATTATTACTGTTTGCTTATTATTTCATTATTTCTATATTTTTCAGGAACCTTTTTTATTTTTTTTACATAAAATTCATTTTTTATTTACAAAATTGTTCAAATAAAAATAACAAATATAATCTCTGTTTTATTATTATTATTATTATTGATTAATATTAATACATTTTATTTT
>NW_015518135.1:2646-3182 GCF_001515645.1 Sinocyclocheilus grahami | reverse complement strand
TTGGGACCATGCATTTAAGATGTTTATGGGACAAACATTTGAAAATGTTTTATTTTAATTTTTTTTTGCATTTTCTATACTAACTGTGGAGGAAAAATGATTTGAGTCTTAAAGGCATTGTCCACCCAAAAATGAAAATTCTGTCTCGTTTACTCACCCTCATGATGTTCATAACCTGTATGACTTTATTTCTTCTGTGGAGCATTTTGTGTCCATACAGTGAAAGCCAGTGGAAACCAAAACTGTGTAGTTTTGTTTTTGGGTGGTCTGTCCCTTTAAGGAAGCTTGTTTCTGCCATGAGATGGATGGATGGATGGATAGATAGATAGATAGATACTGCTACTTAATAAGGTACTAACTGTTTATCTCAGAATTGTAAGGAAAAGGGTCCTTTTTTATATATTTTTTATACCATGGCAGAAACAGGCTTTCATACTGTAATGTGAAAAAATAATAATAATCAAAATTATATAATATTATATAACAATATAATAATAATAATAGTAATAATACAATTCTGTCAGATAATTGTTTAT
>NW_015518135.1:0-1678 GCF_001515645.1 Sinocyclocheilus grahami | reverse complement strand
TTTTTTTTTTTAATACATTTGATGGATTTCATTCACATCCAAACCTATAGGGATTGTCTTTTTTTCCAGTAATTATTTCTTTCCAAAATAAGCACAAATATAACAACAATAATAATGTAAGCACAACTTTAATACTGTTTTACTTGCTTTAATGTTTACTCTGGAAAATTATACATGGATTCCCAGTTACATTGAGGGACATATATATTTTTAATAAAGTGTTGGTGCTTAATTTTGTCTTAAAGGTATGAGGTTGTAGTTTTGATCATAGTTTCAGGATTCTTTTTTTTTTAAATGACAATCACCAGGACCCATTTCTCAATGCTTAGGTCACTGTTTTAAAACTGTTCACACAGTTCTACTAACAAACCTTCAGCTTAGCTCAGCTGTTAAATTCACATTCAAAATGCAATAATGCTACCAAAACCCTTCATACATATCTCAAATCAACTCATTGATCTATAACAGTAGCAAAGGTTGTCAGCCAAGGTTGTTTCTTTTGTTTCTGCTGTTACAATTCACTGCTGTACATGTTACATGGTCTATATACAACATTATTCCTAAGTTTACCCTTTTGTATAAATGGTAATGCAATTGAAAAGACTAACACCATGCAGGAGTTCATGCAATTGTTTTGGTAGTGTTTCATTCTTTAGTTTGGAAATATATTTCAGTATGGTATTACTGTACAAATGTAGCAAATTGCTGTCTTATTCAGTTTTGTATTATGTTATGTTTTGAACATAAGTTTAACAGTGTTCTAACGAGTATGCCAACATGCAAATTGGCATGTAGGTACATTTTGTAGACATTTTGGTGGTGGTGGTGGTTGTCCATGTGAGAAAATAATTCAATTTGATGGAGTCATTGAATGCATTTTGTGCCAAAGCGATGAGAAACGATCCACAGTTTAGCCCGTGAAGAAAGCTGTTGTGCTCACTGTGAGAAGAGTTTTGAAAAAGTGACCCAAGTACTGATAAATGGGTGCTAGAGACTGTAAACTAAAACAAATTGTAATAGCATTTGCAGGCATTGTTGTGAAACAAGTAGGCCACAAGATGGCAGTAGTATTTCTCGGTTTGCTAATCTGAAAAGAAAAAAATCTATTTCAGGTTTTCTCTGCTGTCAAACTAATCTGTAGTGCAGTCGGTGTGTGGATAAGACTAGATAAACACATATTAGATTCCTCAGCATCATAGTGAAGTGAATTAACTTTATCTACTGTAGCTGTATTGGAATAGCAGCAGCACATGATTAAAATCAAATTACATTTAGACCTACATCTGAATCCTAATTCATCTGAAACTACAGTGCTTTTGACCAGAGGGCTGTTTTTCCAAATTATTGCATTATTATTTAATTACTTACTGTTGTCAGGGTTACAAGTCAGATTATGTAAACGGCATTATGCCTTTTTCTAATCTTCAAAGATAATTTATGACTAATTAGCGTGTAAAGGTAATTTAGCTAAATCGTTCAAGTCTTCCATGTCTTATGACTTTTTAATTAATATTGTTGGTACTGTAACTGGGAAAAACAACATTTCTGTTTGAAAACCGGGTTGAACTAAACCATGAACCAAAGCAACATTTTGAATGGGTCTGATTGAGAATAATGACAAGAAATAATAATAAGAAGAATCATGTGACACTGAAGACTGGAGTAATGGCTGCTGAAA
>NW_015518134.1:1378-3182 GCF_001515645.1 Sinocyclocheilus grahami | reverse complement strand
GGGGGTCTGAATACTTTCCGTACCCACTGTATATATATATTAACATACATTCACGATAATTCCTCTGGGAGCAGAAATTCAATGTCAAATGTCATTGACTATGCAAGCTTTTTTCTATCCCATATATACCAAAACTCAAAAGGTGGTAAAATACCAAAAAATCTAAAGGAGGGTACACTTGATTATAGTTTGCATGGCTAAGTGTTTTAGCAAGTGTGAATCATGCTTTCTTTTCCTAATATGGGTTTATGGGTGAAGATGTTGTAGTGACATTATAAGATTTCAGTAATCTGATGCAGGCTCACAGCTGAGCAACCACTCTTCAACAGACTCCGCAGAACCCCAGCGTTTGCTTACCTACAAAACACTGCAGCTTGTTGTCCCATAAAGGTGCCGCTCTGACCCCATTTGCAACCAGTGCAAAGAATGCTTTCTTCACCTGTACACATCAGTCACATATTTCAATGTTTATTCATTGAATACTTTTTTAATGCAAGTCATATAAACTAAAACACTGTAGTAAGCACATAAGCACACCTGCAGTGTTGTGTCAAAGATGACCAGTTTAGAGCTTGTTGGAATGGCATCGTAGCAGCAGTGACTCATGAAGAACTTGGCATAAACGTCTGAGTCAGGGTCTTGGAGAGGCCCTTGAGAAGGACACAGAGAGGGAAACCCCTGCTGCAGGTCGGTCAGTCTGCAGCTGTGCTACACTCATATAATTATATGTACCCTACTGTTCAAACATCACAAATGCAGTCCAACTCATCTTTTCAAAAAACATAGATGTTTTGCAGTTTCATTTAGAAATTAATCATAGTTATTATGGCATAAAAATGGTAAAACATGGGTCTCCCAGTAAGTTTTTTTTCTCTACTGAAAATCCACAATAGCTCAGTAGAACAATAGAAAACAATAGAAAAAATATTGAGAGATTGATTACATTGGTCAGAAGAAAGAGAGCGATATCAAATTTGCCTTCACTCCATTTGGCAAACTTTGTTACCATATGTAAATTAAACCGTTTTAATAGTTTTGATATTGCAAGATAATTTTGAGTGTTTTAAGTGTTGATAAGTACTGTATATTGATAGCAAAACAAGTTTTTGACCTTGTTATTGGTTCTTAAACTCCTTCAAGGGGAACAAGTGGATTTTTTAACCCACAAAACTTACCGTATTTAGCTTACTGTCACTGAGAAAAACACTGATTCATTAATCACCTTTACATGAAAAATATAAACAAAAAGACTTAAAATATGAGATAGTTTAAAAAATATGCATTAGATACACGATTACAACATTTGAAAAAATTATATATAAAAAAAAAACATTACATAATTTCATAAATTACAGAATTTCAGAGACTATAGTAATAAGAAACACACAAGGTGAACAAAAGATACTGTTATATACCTGTCCTCTTCAAGGAGAGCCCCTCATCCTCCATAAAGGGGAACTACAAACAGAGCAGAGAATAAATGGTCTTTTACTAAAAGGTAATATGCTAAAAAAAAGCAGTTAAAATGAACAGGGACATAGCATCACCTTAAGTAGTTTACCTGTTAAAAAATATAAAATATAAATATTTACTGATTATACAACAGTTAGTTCCGGTCATAAAATTTGATTAACCAACATTTTCACTGTTTGTATCATTCCGCTTGTCTGTGTTTATTCCAGCAGTAGTTATGCTGATTTCTCAGTGACTCTTTCTGCTGGCTACATCATTACGCCAGTAGATGGCGACTGAGTCATTGAATCAAGAGCAAGTCATTGAATCACTCAGCTCAGGGACGCCACTC
>NW_015518134.1:0-817 GCF_001515645.1 Sinocyclocheilus grahami | reverse complement strand
TCTGTTGAATCCACTAATTGTGGATTATCAACACTGAAACAAGCCTGGGGGTGCGGTTTGCTTATTGACATTAGTTCTTTAAACTTCGGCAAACATATCAAGTTGATATGATAACATGTTCATATGGAATTGAAACTAAACTGGGACAACTGCTCCTGAAATATGATTCACCTCATCTTAAGCATATGCAAGCACTCGTACAGGTTGCTCTCTGGGTCTTACCTCCGTCAGAGGGTCCATGTTCTGGGGTCCCACTGTGAGACAAACGCCTTCAGTGCTTGAGCTGGCCTGACTGGAGCATATTTCAGCTGTGCTCCCGTCCCTGTGTGCAGAGCACGATCTAAATCAGGAGAGAAAGCCGGCCCAGGCACGCAGAGGGCTGGACGTGGGACAGGGGGAGGAGAATCACAGATGTTGTGGCTGTGACTGGTTGTGTACACAACACCCCTGTAAGAGACCTGGATGGTATGAACACGGCACAGCATAATCAGGACCTCAGTCAAAATATGTGTAAGATGATCTTGATCTATAACAAAATTACACAGGAATTTCAGACATTTATGTCTTCAATTATTAATTCATGTTTAATAGAAGACTAATCAGTTGAAAAGCATACTGCTGACAGTAAAGACCACTGCAACACCCTGACCTGCCAGATGATAATAAAAATGTCAAGACTTGTCTATTTTTCGCTCTCTGAGACTGGATTAGGCCACCAAGTGGGTTTCATTGTCACTGGATAAATGTGTTGACAGAGTGAAAAGTCTAGATTATCAAGTAAAATAATAATCAATAAAGGGGTCATATGATGCATTTA
>NW_015518133.1:2643-3182 GCF_001515645.1 Sinocyclocheilus grahami | reverse complement strand
GTAGAAAAAATCCTTAGCCTTGAGCCCTGTACTGTATGCAAAGAAGAGGCCATTGCTTAAGCTAAGGCATTTGTTAAACAAAATGTATTGGTTTTGAAAACAAAGTGATGACATTTATAAAGCTTTCAATGACTAAAGTATATTTAAAGTTTTGTTAATATTTGTGGAAAATAAAAATAAACAGATATTTTAAGGTGACTTTTCATTCATGAGTTAAATTTCAATTTAATGCTAATTGTAGACAATTAGTTGTAAACATATTTTCACAGGCTTACTCTGATTATGGGATTGTATGGTTTTATGGTCCTTTTAGTTGTGCAGTCTCTTTGGACAATTTTTAATACTTTAATAATTTATCATCTGACCAAAAAAATCAAAGACTCTGTGTACTGTGTACTAGTTCAAGAGATGACGTTCATGAAAATGATGTTCATGTTTAAATATCAATGTCTCACACACTCTTTCTTGTTTGAAATAGAAAGCACATATTATATTATACAGAACACGACATAAAAATACAAATGAAGGCAGAAAAAAAA
>NW_015518133.1:0-1244 GCF_001515645.1 Sinocyclocheilus grahami | reverse complement strand
ATGATCTGAGCCAATTTTGGTGAAAATGTGATGAACCGTCTAGGACAAGTTCGAAAAAGTAGGTTTTACAAACAATTAAAAATAGCGAAAAAACTAAACCTTACGATTTTTGAACTTTAGTGTCCAATCAACTCGACACGAGCCAAGGAATCAGAAGAAAAAATAATTTTACCTCTGTGTCTTACAGTTCAAAAGTTATTAGCATAAACATGAGTGAAAATATGGACAAGTGGTGGCGCTAGAGAGTTTGAGTTAGAGACTCCAAATTTGCTGTGGTTAATGTTGAGACTGTGCTCTATCAGAGCGCCAAATTTCAAAACTTTCCCACAAGCGATTCTATGGGCTGCCATAGACTTCCAGAGCGGAAAGAAGAAGAAAAAGAACGTCAATGGGTACAATAGGTGCCATTGCACCTTCGGTGCTTGGCCCCTAATTATTAAATGTATGCCACCTTATTGGGACAATAAAGACCTCCCTACACCTACCCGATATTTTATTTTCAACTTTTTGATTATTTCCTTCATTTTTATTGAAAATAAATGCCTTTCCGATGTGATATGAGATTTGAAAAGTGAGAAAAAGTTCGGTAAAAGGCGGATTCGAACCTGGGTCGATCGCGTCAAAAAGTCTAAGGGACATGCTTTACCATCTACACCACTAGAGCTAACAATTGTTTGCCATCTTTTATAGTGTTAACCAGCCCTATCACACGTTTGTGGGTGGAGCTAGTGTAAATAGTCTCTGCCAACAACGGGCTATTTGCACTTAGTGTAAATAGCCACTCTGCTTTGGATTTTGGGGGAAGCCAATGGGAGAACATGCAAACTCTGCAAAGAAAGGTCCGGTTCAGCCAGGACTCAAAACAGTGACCTTCTTGATGTAAGGTGACAGTGCTAGTAGGAGGACTAACTGCAGAACCGCAGAACCATACGTCATGACAGTCTGAGGACAACAGCGCCAGACTAACCCTTTGTCCAAATCATAGACATAATAAATACCTAGACGCCTCATTGGCCGCTTTGAGCCTTTGCTGCGATACGTCAACGCGTCCGCCATGTTTGTGAAGGCAAGACTGCCTTAAAAATAAATGGAGGTAAACGGTGGAGCTGCGGTTTTTTCTGGCTAAGAACACGATAACGTTTACATTTATCAACCGATTTCAGAGGTTTGTGATCTACATGGTGTTAAAAATAACTCCAGCCTCCAGTTATTTAGTTAGGTTTGGAAAATTATTAATTTTGTAA
>NW_015518132.1:2289-3182 GCF_001515645.1 Sinocyclocheilus grahami | reverse complement strand
TATATATATATATATATATATATTAAATTTTAACACAATTCTAAGCAATTTTACTAGTAATTTAGAAGTTTGTATAAATAATATATATAAATATTAATGCTACTTAATTGACATTTGTAAATAATTGGGTCTGTCAACAGAGTAAAATTATCACATATATTTCAAATAAACTATATGTTAAACAATTTAAAAATTGGCTAAACTTAACTAATTTCTGGTTTGGTGTCAATGGCGGGGTACTGGAAAAAAGGTTGGGAAATTTGTGGTACAAACTCTTCAACAAAGGCTCCTCAAAGACAACACAGCTCCGAAACATGACAAGCATGCTGCTAAGAAACCCATAATCACACTTGAAACACGTTTCACACAAGCACTCTATGCTAATCATATTCAAACAAAGAGAATCCCTAAAATCCCTAAGAAATACAGCTAATTACTTTGTGCTTCACCTCAGAGCATCCAAAGGGTTCATGAGCTGTTTTTCAAGCCCCTGAAGCAGAGAGAGAACCAGCTTTGTGGGAGACCATCTCAGTCCTTAAACCATTCTGACTGAACCTGTTCCAAATGCCACAGGGTCAATGCAGTTGATGCATTCAGGCACTGAAGATAATATATGCGCATGCTATTTACAGTGCTTTCTTAATTCTGTAGTTTATGCTAAAACCTAAAGCCTCAAGATTCACCCTTCTCTCAGATCTGAAGACACCAGCAAATCGCAGCGGACTGACGTCTGATGAATCAGACTCATGTGTATTCCACGTCGGGCTCTGTTGAACTTCATGTTTGATTCGGCTCGTACTGTTGCCCTCAGGCACTGTGCACGAGGCAACACAAGGTCATAATTCAGGTCAATGCTTTTTTAGAGACATACAAAATCATACCTCTGAATTTAT
>NW_015518132.1:0-678 GCF_001515645.1 Sinocyclocheilus grahami | reverse complement strand
CCTAGAAAACATCAAAGTCTGGACAGCAAACAGCCTTTTTCTGACTACGCATGACTGCTATGTTGTAAATATGAAACGGCTGCTTTCACCACTGCGCGTATTTCAATTCTTCAAAGGAGAATGTGTAATTATTTCAGCATTAATGAGAACAGACAACTGTAAGTAAGACATTTGACTTATCTAAAGGAATAAACACTGTGATGCTTTTAAAATATTAAAATCACAGTATCTGAAAGGTCCAACATCTGGCAAATTCTGGCTTAACCAATCCTAAGAGTTTGAAGGCGGGACTACCTGTGCATACAAACAATGCAGAACTAAATTATCTTTCTTTGCAATCGCTATACTTAACTAAATAGCTATTTTTATGTAAACTGTTGCACTGAATGGAAAGAACTGTTCAATCTTATGAAGGATGTGTATGGATCTGTTTTAAAATTATATTATCACAATAAACTGATCTCTTTATCGTAAACACTAAATACAGTAATAGTTCATTATACTTTAAGCTGTGATAAAATACAAAACTGACAAATAACTTTGTAAGCAGAGATGAAGAGAAAGGGTGATAGAGATAGAGGGGGAGAGAGAATGAGAACAAATAAAAGAAAAAAACACCCTAAACACTTTCATTAGTGTAGTCTAATTGCTGTTTAATTGTGTGTTGAAATAAATAGT
>NW_015518131.1:0-3182 GCF_001515645.1 Sinocyclocheilus grahami | reverse complement strand
ACAAAAATGGCATGTCCTTTTATACAGAATCCTGTAGATGAGGAGGCTACATTAATTCGTAGGGAGTCACATTTACATCTGGAGAAGATTATGTAGATTTTTGCTGAAACGACATAGATCAGTGTTTGCGCTTCTCTTTTTGCATGCATGTGCAGGCATCTTTACATTTGAACAGAAACACAATATTTTTCATATCGTGAATAAAGTTAAATATACAAAATCAATTAGTTGTGTAGCCTTCTGTAAACATGGTGTTCCGAATGCAACGCTAGCGCAATAAATTGTTTATAAAGCACATCAAAAATGGTCCGCTTTACACTCATGCAGTCATGTGTAAATACATTTTTCAGTGTCCATATTACCATATCAAATATGTGTGTCTAATACTATTTTATTTATGTTTTATTGTGAATGTTTTCTCACAACATTACATGCAGTTACTAATTTATCAGACACTGATAAGTAGCCTATGTTAATTCTATTTTTAAAATGTAACGCATACTGTAATAATCTATAAGCATATTTAGCAATCGGTAGAAGACCAATAATTGCAAAGTGTTTACGAGCAATTTGGTCTGGCCTGTAGATACAGTATGTTGTTCCATGCGGCATTTGGTGGATATTTTGTGAAGCACAACACATTTATTTAAACAACGTGCTGATGGGATTCAGTGGCATTCTGCGGGACGAATTGCGGCATGCCGTGGATTCTTAACGGTCACATCTGTACACACACACGCGCACACACACACACACACACACACACTCTCTCACTCACACACACACACTCCAAACATCTTACCGGCAGCATCACACCTCACCTATGACAGCTTCATGTGCAGCTCACTGCATCTCATTCACAATCAAACAATAATTCATGAAGTACTTCAAAGGTCTCCTCGAGTATCGACTCGCTCTGAGAGACCTGAGAGAAACAGATGATCGGGCTACAGTAACTGTGGCGTGATGTGAAGAAAGCAGTTACAAACCAATCAATCTCACCCTCAAAAACAGCTTTCTACTGCAATACTGATCAAAGAAAATATAAACCAGGATAAAAATAAATACTAAATAAAATAAAAATAAAACACAAATATAAAATAAACACTAAGATAGTTTGCTTCTTGTCAATTTTCTTTATTGTCCTGTGCCAATAAATGCAAAAAACAAATAAATAAATAAAATATATTTGTAAAAATTACAAATACAAAATAAATAAGTTACAAAGTAATAATTATGCTTTAAAGTACGTATTAAAATAATAATTATAATAATATAAATAATTAAAATAATAAATTAAATATGTAAAAATAATCCACACAAAACATAAATGGCCCCACTGTGAGTAGGTCTTGTAATCGCACTAATGCTGCGTTCATGTCACGACAGAATTACCGTAATTAAGTTAGTTGCGGTTCAAATGGGAGCTGTTCTCATCCTCAGACGAGGAGCGTTGCATTCTATGGCACAGCGGATTCCTGTGGACGTTCTGAGTGTTTAGCAGATATTCTCACACTGTGTGATTAAGACATTAACAAGAGTAAACCACAGCAAACCTCAGTGACCTTCAGCACTTATCAATCTGCTGCCATTAAATACAGCCTGTTACTATGACAACAACTGGGATCAGTGAGGATGCACTGGACCTGCAGGAAGCGCCGCCCCCTCATCCTACCCACAATTGCACTGCAGACTCCCTCTGCGCTAACTGGGTCACTGGATATTTATATTTCTCCAGTCCACACTGCTGCTGCTGCTCACGTCATTAACACACACTCACTCACTCACGCACGCACGCACACACACACACACACACACACACACACACACTCTTACACTCACTCTTACACTTACACTCACACTCACTCACACACTCACTCACTCTTACACTTACACTCACACTCACTCACACACACACTCACTCGCACACACACACACACACTCTTACACTCACTCACTCTTACACTTACACTCACACTCACTCACACACACACTCACTCGCACACACACACACACACTCTTACACTCACTCACTCTTACACTTACACTCACACTCACTCACACACACACTCACTCGCACACACACACACACACTCTTACACTCACTCACTCTTACACTTACACTCACACACACACACACACGCACACACACCCCCCACCCACCCCCACACCCCCCCGCACACGCACGCACCCTCACTCACGCACGCTCACTCACACACACTCACTCACACACACTCACTCACTCACTCACTCACGCACGCACGCACACACACACACACTCTTACACTCACTCACTCACTCTTACACTTACACTCACACACACACTCACTCGCGCACACACACACACACGCACTCTCACACACACACACACGCACACACACACACACACACACACACACACGCACTCTCACACACACACACACGCACTCTCACACACACACACACGCACTCTCACACACACACACACGCACTCTCACACACACACACACGCACTCTCACACACACACACACGCACTCTCACACACACACACACGCACTCTCACACACACACACACGCACTCTCACACACACACACACGCACTCTCACACACACACACACGCACTCTCACACACACACACACGCACTCTCACACACACACACACGCACTCTCACACACACACACACGCACTCTCACACACACACACACGCACTCTCACACACACACACACGCACTCTCACACACACACACACGCACTCTCACACACACACACACGCACTCTCACACACACACACACGCACTCTCACACACACACACACGCACTCTCACACACACACACACGCACTCTCACACACACACACACGCACTCTCACACACACACACACGCACTCTCACACACACACACACGCACTCTCACACACACACACACGCACACACGCACTCTCACACACACACACACACACACACGCACGCACGCACACACACACACATTGTCATTTTCTTTTCCAGTAAATGTATCTATCTTGATTTAAGAATTATACTGAAAACAAGACAGAAAGTAATTTCTTTGCTGTGTGAGTTTAATGTGATTAATGATCCACTGGAATCAAATATAAAAAAAAAAAAGTAATAATAATAAATTAATAAAACAATTCAAATAAACAAAAAATAAATAACAATCATGATTAAATTAAAAAAAGAAAT
>NW_015518130.1:2658-3183 GCF_001515645.1 Sinocyclocheilus grahami | reverse complement strand
GAAGACGCTGCAGGCAGCGGCGCAGCGCAAATCTGTAAATTAATAAAAGAGAGACGTGCAAAACATGCAGCGCGGGGCAACGCGAGGACTGGAATTGAGAACAGCTGGTCTAGAAGAAATCTACAAGTACAACACGACGTAGCTGGGCGCCGCGGACAGATGCCGAACGCCGCCGCCGGTGTGCCTACACTCATAGAAAATAATGTATTTGAATTTTAAAGACGTGGCACGACGCTGAAAGATGTGGCGCAATGCTGTGCTTCTCGTCCGGCGAGCGACCGCCTGAAACGCTGTTTTTTTTTTCACTTCCGAAAGCGGATGATGTCAGGAAACAGTGGTTGCAATTGACTTTTTAACTCTGTTCCTGAGCATTATAACCCAATTTGCTATTGTGTGCTGCGCATTTTACTGAGGACAGCTTCCACATCACGAGTGAGAAGTGCCGGATTCCCAAAAGCTTTTGTTGAAAGACGGAGTGTCGGAGTACTGAAACACCGTCTAAGCTGTTCACCAATCACAACGCAC
>NW_015518130.1:0-2068 GCF_001515645.1 Sinocyclocheilus grahami | reverse complement strand
CTAAAACAGCATGCCTTCTGCTCTTACTCTCCAATCTTGTTCACATTTCTGCATTTTAAAACCTGGCACGACACGTTTAATGTTTTCTTTTTGCGTGAACAGGTTTGTTCAGTAAATTGCATTGAATAAAAAAGCTCAAATATGCTTGCTGATGCATTAATAAAATCATCAAATGAGTGAGAATCCTTTTAAAGGGCAGTTTTGAAAACATTTTCAGGCACTCTGGCATTAAATTCTGACATATAGCATCATGTGTAGGAGGAAAATGAGGCAGTGCATGTCTGTATTGCTGAAAAATGCAGCCTCAGGCAGGAAATGTAATCTTAAATGTTGTCCTGTGTAAAAAATCAGCTGACACTGTGCTTTTAAGAGAAATGTTTGCTTGTTTGGTCTCAAGGCAAATGCTTTGGTTGACAGTAATATGTTAGATGTTCATTGTAGATTTACCTGTTCGTATGGTTCATGCTTCATTTACCTAATTCAACTTTGGTTAGCTTTTCATGTCAAAGCTTCGGTTCAACCTTCTCTGAAAATGTGTTAATATACTTTATTAATTTCATCAAAAAAATTTAAAACAAAAAACTTACTTAAAGCTAATTTAGGACCGTTACGATTTTTTGTTGTTGTTACATTTTTATTACTGCAGTGTAAATACATTTATTTATTTTATTTATTTATTAAATGTATTTTATAATTTTTTCATTTTATTCATGTTCGTTTCTTTTTTTATTTCTTTTATTTTAAACTAAAACCAGTACTACAAATACTACTGTGATGTATAAAAATTCAACAGTTTAATTGCAATTTCATCTCTTTTTTGCATTACAGATGCAAAACAATGCCAAAACTCTTAATTTTAATATTTGACATTTCTTTAAGCTATATAGAATGTCTTGTTTTATTTTAAAGGTGAAATATGACTTGTGCATTTTCTTGACAGCATCTTGTTTCATTATAACATTTATTATTTATTGTTGTGGTTTTATACAGCTGATATATGTGATGCAGAACAGGGTCGGCTGTTTTTTCTTACAGCACAGTGTCTGAAATCGAATCGATGTGGTTCAACAAACTCTTTTATTCAAAAGCCCATAGACTCGTGCTCTCGGGTTGAGAAAGGCTGAAAATGGAAAAATGTCCTACTCCGCCGGTCCGGCCCATTAAGAGCCCAAATGACATATTGTTGAGAGTGGTCCCTCCGAGACGTGAATGTAAAAATAGCCCAGTGTGTCATTTTCTTCCATTTGATGAACAGCGGTGCCACTCTTTTCACTGCTCTTTTCTCTCATCTCCTCTCTCTCATTTGCTCTTTTGTGGCTGTTTAAGGGTCGCGGGGATTGTAGCTCGAGGCCGTGTGTGTGAATGAGTGCATGGGTTTGATTCAATGATTCACATCACACATCCATCATTAAATCTCACACACTGAACCTCGTGCTGGGGCACAAAAATGGCCTGGTCACATTTACCCAAAAATTATTTATTTTCTAACAGGCTTCCAGAGAAAAGCCCTTAAAAGTCCAGTGTATTTATAAATAATATATTTATATATAAATACTAAAATAATTTAACCTTTTTGTTTGTTTCTTTCTTTTACAATGGCGTCTTTTTTTCTTTCTTCCTGTGTCAGAATCAGACTTTAATACATTTCTTCCCAAATCTCAGTGGTATAATGTGGGGGGAAAATAATGAAATGTTATTTGAATTGTTTTAAAATAAAAATGAATATTATTTAAATATTAAATTATTTATAAATAATGGTAGTATTTGTTGCCTCTTTTTCCTGTGGCAAAATCAGACATCCATACTCTCCAAATTCTCATTAATAATGAAGCACTATACAATAAATAAAATAATAATAATAAAATAAAAAAAATTTATTTAAATATTATGTAAGTATTTATAAATGATGCAAGTATTTGCTGTTGCCTTTTATTTTTATTTATTTATTTAAATCGTTATGAATTATGGTATAACACTAAGTTTATTTAGACATTCAGCATTGTGAATAATGGGAAATACAAATACACACACATATATACAGGTGCATCTCAATAAATTAGAATGTCGT
>NW_015518129.1:2312-3183 GCF_001515645.1 Sinocyclocheilus grahami | reverse complement strand
CACAGATACATTTCAATCATTCATATGCTATAAAATATGAAAATGATTTTTTAACCACACACCTAAGACCCACAGAAAAGGACTTTTCCCCATTAATCTGTAGCCAAAGCTTTCTATGGATGAAATACAGACCGCCAGGTCACTGTGCATTATTACTCATGCATTGTCTTTTGTATCTACACTGTTTTATGCATGCGTTATGATAGAATCACTAGTTAATGCAACCTCACCTATACCATGTTTGGTATCTATGAACAGTGTTGGGGTAAGTTACTTTTAAAAGTAATGCATTACAATATTGCGTTACTCCATGAAAAAGTAACTAATTCCGTTACTCAGTTACTTTTTATGGAAAGTAATGCGTTACGTTACTTTTGCGTTACTTTTTAAATCTGAACAGGGCTTGCTTGTTTGTTTTTAAAATAAAATAAATTTTTGCGTCCGTACAGTAGAATGCAGAAGAAGAAATGTTGAAATGTTGATGTAGAAACACACTTCAGCAATAAAAAAAGACACACAAATGTTTGTCTAGAGTAATTTGTGCGTATTAGTATGGTTGAACTGGATCATCGAAGGTCAGTATAAATACATAAAGGATATTTGTGTTGTTTAACATTTAATTATTGCAGGTTTGCGTCATATTCTGAGTTAAATTATTTGTATTCATTTTGAGGAATACTGAATCTGTGTTTTTTTTTTGTGAGTTAGTGAGATGAATTAATGCATATTCATATTTATTTTAGAACTACAGTAACATCTTCTGATTTCTGTCACCATGGCAACACCAGAGCTGTCAATCAATAAATTGGGAAAAAAGTAACTTGCATTATTATTTGAAAAAGTAACTCTTGTAAATATTCTCTTGTAAATT
>NW_015518129.1:0-812 GCF_001515645.1 Sinocyclocheilus grahami | reverse complement strand
ATGTGTGATTGGTTATAATGCTCAACACTGCAGACTGCAGAATCATCTCACAACACTCAAAAATATATCTGATGTAATCTAATAAAGCAAACCTACTATAAATTAAATGCCACGATTGACACCTTTCATTCATTTCACGTTACACATTTCACATGACAGCTTCTTATAGCACTACTACAAAATATCACCTAAATGAAATCAAATGCATTCCTGTGGAGTCGTTCACAGACGACACACACAGTGTTCAGCTAATAAAGATCCTCAGCGCAGGACAACAGCAGAATTTGCAGATTTAGTTTCAATTGTCTGAAGGTCTTTATGTTCTCCCCGTTCTTAAATTTCCAGGTACTAATGAGAAACCCCTTCAGATGATTCAGTGCGTGCAGGGAACTGAACAAATCATTCAAAGTGATTCGTGAACAAATGCACACCGTTTTTCAGGCTTCTTTATTCAAGACCTTGAACAGAATCGACTCAAAAGAGAGATTCAATTTGTGAATGGTGCATCGTTCATGACCCAGATAAAAGAGTGCACTTGGAATAAATTACGTTTGATGAGGATTTGTTGAGGACACAGCATCAGATCTGAAAGTGCTGGATCTGAAGATGATCTACTTACTGTGATTGTTTTTTGTATGACTGTGTAGAGAAGATGAACGACTGAAACACTTCCCACATGCAGTGCAGTGATACGGTTTCTCTCCAGTGTGAATCCTCTCATGTGTTTTCAGATTTGCTGAATCACTAAATCTCTTGTCATAGTGTGAACGGTTTCTCTCCAGTGTGAATCCTCTCGTGTGTTTTCAGATTTG
>NW_015518128.1:1720-2855 GCF_001515645.1 Sinocyclocheilus grahami | reverse complement strand
TTGAATATGTAATGCAACCCCAGGATGCCAGGGACGCACGATGACGCCATTACGTACTGACGCAAAAGAATCAGAGAATTGTTTCTTTTAAACGGTTCGTTGAAAGAACTGTTCAAAAGAACCGATTCTGGGAAATGAGCCCATCGGCACCCTTTCGCCACAGCGTCATCTATCAGCGCAGCTGATACACTGTTGCGGAGTGAATGGAACGTTGGGAGTTGTAGTGTTATAATACAGCCAGTAACGAGGGACGGAACGCTTTGTTGTGTTCCATTAAGTGTCACAGTGTTGCCTCTTCGTCTATTACACAGGAAATTATGAAGCGCATATGTTTCTTTAGACATATGCGTCAAAATATTACGAGGCACATTCAAAGTTCGCAGCCAGAGACGGTTTTTATGTCATAAACTCCCTCGGGTAAGCTTACCTCGGGGAACTACATTACCCGGAATGTTACGCGTGTAGATAAAGAACTATGGTATTTGTAGGATTTAAATGCCATTGTTGCAAGACTTAACGGCAGTGTCGTGCTCTAAAGGAACTACAATTCCCAGGAAACACCTGAAGTAGGCTTTCACACGGTATCTGTCAGGTACGTATTCATGAGGCCGTGGTCTCCAGCACAGCAGGTAACGTTAGAGAGCAGCAAACGGTAAAGTATCAAATGCTCGTGCTTGCTTTAACGTCGTTTCTAATGCAAGGCAATCCAGAAATATCACATTAGATAGCATGCACTGCACTTTCGGTCATGTCTTGCTTGTCCTTCGGGATTTGTAAAGCAAAAATGGATTGTTTTTGGTTTTGTTGAATTCTTTTGGAATAATACAGATGAACGTGCAGTTTAGGTCGACTGTAATTGCGACAGATGCAAGGAACAGCATGAATGATATAAACCGAGTCATAGAAATGTAACTTTGCTGGTAGGTTTGATCTGGGTCTTGCTGTAGCGGTGAGATTGTCATGATGGAGGGTGACAACAAACCAGTCTACGAGCAGAGGTTCAGTGCTGCTGTCAGAGTGATCCAGAATTTACCTTCAAACGGTGAGTAAAGATGTAACAGTCATGTAGTAAACACGGTGTAGTGTGTGTTATATTGCACAGCAGTGCACGCGACCCCTCACCTACTTTCTCATG
>NW_015518128.1:0-327 GCF_001515645.1 Sinocyclocheilus grahami | reverse complement strand
GACAGTTGAACTTAAGGCAGATGTAAAAGATTAAAAGCTATTATTCAGTTGCAGATCTCTTGCGTGCAATCAGAGCAGTGAGTCTGCAACCCATAGACATCACCAGACACTTGGTCTCATCCTTTGAAATGCTTTTCCCAGCCTTTAATGCAGCCAGTTCCAACTGTTGCTTGTTTTGGGGAGTTTATGCCTTTAGTCTGCTTTCTGATGAGTCTGGTGGCATTTTCTTGGTAGCCAAGATGGTTTTGTACCCTTCCGAATTCATTCTGCTACTGTCATCAAACATTAAGTCATCATTAAAATTGAGAGGGCCTGTTCCAGAGACAG
>NW_015518127.1:2646-3184 GCF_001515645.1 Sinocyclocheilus grahami | reverse complement strand
TATATATATATATATTACTTTACCTATTATAGCCACAAACAAGCATTATACATTTGCATCTAAAGTGATTCATTGTCAGGCTGAGGTGTTGTTATTCCTGGGTGACATAATCAATAGCAGTGAGCGGCTACAGGTCTCTGTGGCACTTTCTCCGCTTCAGAAACCTTTAACTCAGCCAATATAGCAAGATTCAAGGTTGTACCTGAACCAGGACATGGGCAGCATATACAAGCTTCGCCTGGGAACCACAAACAACCTGGAGCGTTATTTAAAATCCATTAGGTTTTGAACAAAAGTTTATTCGCTGTCCTCTGTAATTCTGTTGCACAAGGTTCTCAACAAATCATAGTAATTTTCATTAAATTAAAACTGGCAGAGTGGCTAATCGCCGGTTGATTCCGCCGGCCTTTCTCGAATGCCAAGGGAAGGAAGCAGGAACGGCCCTAGATCACTGCTATGCTTCAAAATTATAGTACGTCACTCCAGGGGGAGGAGAGGTCACCTCTACCCACCCTCCGTCATTGGCCCCAGTTGTTCC
>NW_015518127.1:0-795 GCF_001515645.1 Sinocyclocheilus grahami | reverse complement strand
GCAGCTGAGCCATATCAGCAGTTACAAATTATAAAGTATCACTGTTGGAGGTATCACAAGGTCTAAAATGTTATTTGTAAATCTATATTGAATTTGCGCTGTACATGCTGCCTAATCCTAATGTCTTTGAACTCCTGATTGAATTTGCCAGGCTCCAGTTTGTTCAGAAGCCCTGAAATCACACTCACAAATTTCCGGGCATTGCATTGTTATCAGCTCTACGCACGGCTGACCGTTTAACGCACAATGCAGGACAAAATAATTTCCCTTTTCCACACCTCACTACCTCTCCTTATCCACCACAGAGGCCGTTCAAGAGCTTCTCGTAGGATTGTTTCACACTGGATTGTCACAGCGTTGATGCGTCATAAGAGCTTTTATACAGAGCAGATTTTTTAATTAACCTCTGAAACACTCCGTTCATCTTGGCTCTGTCAAATGTAGGTGCGTTGTGGGACTTGGTTTGCAGGTGACAGTGACCAGCACACCCTGACTGGACCTCATGGGCTAATTGTGATAAATCTAAGTGGGTTAAAAGCGTGTTTTAATCAGGATCCAAACCATCAGAGTAGATGGATGTGCTGTGTCACAGCATTGATTCGCTTGAATTAGTCCAATGGTTACACAGGCAGAATTCTCTTTTGGCACTTGACACATGTAATTTATCCATTAAAGACACTCGAGAAGTGGGAATTCATTCAGGTGAAGGTGTATTAAAAGAGAAAATGGGCTGCCTTGATAAACAATTAGGTAACGTTTGTCCATGGCTAATGACCATGCAATGGCACTTACTGT
>NW_015518126.1:2419-3185 GCF_001515645.1 Sinocyclocheilus grahami | reverse complement strand
TACTGGAAAAAGTGGTATCGGTGCATCCCTAATATATACACACACGCACACACAGAGTGTATTGGGACATATTACATCATAAAGTCAAGCCTTGTAAGCCACCGAGCTACGTTAATTAATTATAACTAATTAATTAACTAATTATACACAAAACAGTAATTAATTATAAGTTTTAATTAAGGTTTATATATTAAAATGTTGTGTCCCATCCGAAATATTTAGACAGACACACAGTCTCCACATAGCTCACACACACATTTTTATTCATTAAACCCTTGTTACTAAACAAGCTAATGAACACACTCAATAACAATCAAGATTCAGAAATGCAATCACAACCATGACAACAAAGATAATGATGGTTGTTCAGCGGATCTTTTTGATACCAAAAGTCTTTCTGTAGTGCAATTAAATGCATGAACAGCTATTAAAATCCACTTGCAATTATCAAATTAAAATTAAATGAGTGATTTAATTTGCTTTGTGCTGATTTCTAAATTCTTATGATTCATTTTGTGGATGCTCATGTGTGACATTTTCACCTTTGTGAGAATGTGTGTGTGTGTCCAGATCGTGCATGGTCGATACTAGACCACTGTGTCGTTAAATATTAATCCAGCGTTACAGTGTGGTTTTTGCTAGCATGCACCTGAACAGCTCACATTTCATATATGAGAGAACGAGAAAGAGAGAGAGAATAAAAGTGGTTAGAAAAGAGATGCAAGAAAGACGGGTTGCTTCCATTGAGTCTGCATGGGAAAAAAAT
>NW_015518126.1:0-1050 GCF_001515645.1 Sinocyclocheilus grahami | reverse complement strand
CCTTGTCGGGATAATATATAATATTTTATATTTAATACCAATATATGCCTTGGTATTAATAATTTTTAATAAACACTTGTACAAGGAGATTCTGTTTCTTTATTATTTCGGGATGCATGATATATTTCTACCATATTGATTTTCAGTCAACATTTGATTATATATTTTTTAATTAATATATTGTACATGTTCATTTTCCTCTATCTATGCTGACTTAAAGTAAATTTTTAAAACACTAATAATTCAATAACATTGTTAAATGTAATTTAATTTTAGCAAATAATTTTTTATACTCTGTGAAGTCTAAATTCACTTTATTGACTTGAAACGGATGATTAATTTGTGTGTTATTTTGAATTTTTTTAAGACTAATATGAATGAATTTTAATATTGACTGTTAAGCATTTCTTAACCATAGCATATGTATTTTAAAATGTTGAAATATGTATTTGCTTCTTGGTAACACTTTACAATAAGGTTCATTAGATAACATTAGTTAACTACTTTAGTTAACATGAACTATGCATGTACAATACTTCTACAGCATTTATTAATCTTAGCTAATGTTAATTTTAACATTTACTAATGCATTATTAAAATCAAAAGTTGTGCTTGTTAACATTAGTTAATGCACTGTGAATTAACATGAACTAACAAAGAACGACTGCATTTTCATTAACGAACATTAACAAAGATTAATAAATACTGTAATAAATGTATTGTTCATTGTTTGTTCATGTTAGTTACTACATTAACTAGCATTAACTAATGGAACCTTATTGTAAAGTGTTACCTGTTTCTTTTCATAAGACAAGGAAACCTTTCTTATACACATCAGAAATAAGTATAAGATACATGTTGGAGATGGGAATGTTTGTTCGTTTGTATATTATTTATGTACTTTTATAAAAAAATTATTATTATTTTCTTCCCCATGAATATAGGGTGTGAGCAACTGGTAAATATATAATATTATATTTATATTTCTTTGAGCAGGAGCGTTAGTGGAGGGTATAAACTGTGACAATCTGTTAATTTGCACCCTTCATT
>NW_015518125.1:1344-3186 GCF_001515645.1 Sinocyclocheilus grahami | reverse complement strand
GATATTGCCTAATTGTCAGTGAACTACGGCTCTGTGTAGTGAATTGCACAGCCCTAAAAGAAACTGAAAGAAAAGTTACAACTCACTGAAGTGGAGGGTCCTTTGGCATTGTTGCGTCCTCTGGGAAGAAAGGAAACAGCACGAATTATAAGCTTGATAATAGATAACTTATCATCAAATGGATACATGGAAATGTTTGACATGCTGTATACACTGTTTTCAGAGCCAAACACCGTTTTTGCCAGGAACAAGAATTCATGTGATACCGGTGGAGCTATCGATCGCACATGCACTGGCAAACACCCAGAACTGCAATGACAAGGGAGTGACAGATAATCATATGCTTCATGCATTTCATTGTGCAAAGAAGCGCTTGTGAAGTTCCCAAACAACAGGCTTAGGAAAAATCAGCATTTCACTGAGAGGATGTGATTCATAGCCACTGACAACATTATACCTCAAACATGCAAGAATGAGAGCTCCTAAATTATAAAGTGTTCATATACACATGTAGGTTGAAATACCAATGAGGCCTCTAATGTGCAACAAGAATGAGTTCAGCGCACATGACCTGGGTACAAAAACTATCAAGTGCTTCCAGTCCATTAAAATAAATCAGAGAATAAAAGCTGTGAACGAGTCTTTTTCAGCAGACAAAGTACAAATCAAATGCTGCATTACAGGCGGTGTAAGGCTTCACTGCACCACTCACGATTCCCACAGATTCTACCAGTCATAATACGCTTGTTGTTCCGTGTAAACAAGAATGACATTTTCCGCCATGCAGTGTGACTATGCGATGCGAATAAAGGCCTCTGTGCTTCGCAGGCTGTAGGACTAAACATTTCCACGTACGTTTACAGCACACTAATCGTAACAATATGAATCGAGTATCACAACATGCTCTAAAGGAACACACTTACACAAATGTCATCTAGCAAGGACGGACTGAATACACGCAACCTCTTGGAGTCAAGGTTGATACAGTGGTCTGACTTCCCCGCGTGAGCGCGCACCGCCTCTCATCGGAAATGCGCGCGACTGACAAATAGTTCCAGCCGTGAGACGTTCGTTTCCCGAATAGACAGTAACGGGAAAGACGCGGTCCTCGAGTTGGCCAGATGCACAAAAAATCATAATAACAAAACATAATATAAAAACGGAAGCGGGGTTAAAGTCATTCTCAACAGTGACACAGAGCGCTAACACGTGACTTTCTCATATGGGATGATGAAATTCCCACAACGCCGATCCTCGGGCCCTCAGAGCGGTTCAGAAACCAGCTGACAGGCCTCACACGTTAGACAGATAAGAAAGATAAAAGCAAAAACATGACGCATCTGTAGCCACCTTTGCATTTTTGTTGGGACTGACACAAGTCAAAGGCAAACGATGTAGAAATAATGTGATCATCTTATAAAGAGCTCCTGATTGTATTTTGAGCTATTCCTAAACTAGATTTATCAACAAATAGACTGTCATGTGGATAAGCGATAGTATAAGCAAATACATGTTGGCTAGTTAGCTAGCTAACAACACTACGATGAATTGTATCGCTGCTGTGCTGATACTCTCATCATTTTATGGCTCGCAAATCATTTCTTTTAAGGTTATTCAAATGTGAAACCCGTTCAATCGATAATACAGTCGGAAAAGATCAAAATGCATCTGTCCTGTGGGGCAAAGTCATATTTCACCGGCAAAAAGACACGATTCGTGTTCATCCCAGCAGACAACCCGCCCCTGTCAAATATTCACGAATATAATGTCCGCTATCAGCTGCTATTTTATAACCGCAATGGCTTTGTGTCCATTAACGTGTGAATCTCCGTCCTGTGAACT
>NW_015518125.1:0-1168 GCF_001515645.1 Sinocyclocheilus grahami | reverse complement strand
GGCTTCATGGACATGGTGATCCCATAAACGACAGCTTGAGCAGAGCGTTCTGATTGTTTGAAAAAACCGTTTTACACCGCGAACGAGTGCGGAATATGCTATTCGACGCGTTAGCTGACAGTTGATCTAACGTTGTGACAGCCAACGAGTAACGTTACTCCTCCAGTTATTCAAGCCTCCACTAACGCTGCCTGCTACTCCAGCTAGCTCTGCTGATTTATTTCCTCCTAAACAGAGACAGTTTAGCCCGTTTAAAAACCAAAGCGCGGACGATCCATATGTTTTAGATGTCAACTAAAATACCAAGCCGGTAATTTCGCTTTTTTTGTTATTTTAAGTGCGATAATTACAGCGATATACACAGTTCACGCGGGGCTTCAGCACTGACCGATAGACCTAAACAGTCTGAAAAGCCACAAAAAGTGGCGGAAGGATACATACACATCCCAGGAATGTGTGTACTCCTTTAGATTGTTTTATTTGTTCTAAAGAGAAATTATCATCAGTAATTACTGTAAATATGTCTGCAACGTGATACATGATTTAGTTGATACTGAGAATGAATGAAAGTGGGTTTTGATGAACGCTGCTCTAATGTACAGCGCACTATTTTCAGCAAATGCACAGATCACTTTGAGCGTTCGTGCTTTGACTAGTAGGCCAGGTGACTTGTGTAATCCTGCAGGAGCACTATGCCGTTATTCTGATCATTTTATTTGTTTGTTTTAATCTACATTTTGATTGTCTTTAGACAAGTCTAAGCAATTGTTAAAAACATCGTTATCCTCATTAAACCCAATACCCTTGATTTATGTTGATCAAAAGTATGGTCATCCAGAAAAGGGTTTTCCATGTCATTGTTCGCCCCTAATCTTGTAGAAAAATGAAGTCATGAGAAATACATTTATTCACTCATTTTTAAACGGGTTGTTGGTTATACATACTTCATTGATTGACAGCAGTTGGGTAAACGGAGTTCAATTTTGTACATTTTGTGAAGAGAAACAAATAAAAAAATGCAGATACATTTGATAGTGGAGAAGCACACTTATAATAAACTGGATATTGCAAAGTATATGGAAACCAGGGCTAATTTATTAACTTTTAAATATTACAAGTGCTTGTTTACTAGTAGTGAAACTATGTTTATATACACTGGGTACGGAAA
>NW_015518124.1:1348-3186 GCF_001515645.1 Sinocyclocheilus grahami | reverse complement strand
TCACATACTGTTTTTTGCCTACTATATAGTAGGGAAGTATGTGATGTAGCCTTTATTTGCCAATGATCACGTTACTCCGTGAAACCAATACACTCCCCGATGTGGGGGTTCACAGGAGATTGTGCAGCATGCTCAATAAGCACCTCGAAGTGAACACCGCTAAAAACCAAACCACTTTCATGGTCCCTAAAATCCAGAGTTGGCACAAACTAAACTGAAACTTACCTGATTAGCTAGCTAAACCAGCTTCATGGGATAGGTCCCGGTTTACAGAGCACATATTTGTCAAAATGCGGTTGTAAGTCCTGGAAATCTGTGTGTGTGAGTTTGGTTATATAATGTTGTGACTCTAGTAAATAACTGAACTGTATGTTAACGTCACTGTATTAAACACTCATATACAGGGCTGTCAACCCGATTCTGCTGCTGTATGAATGAAGTATATTTGAGCTCCATTGTCTAGATTCCAGCTCTGCTCCCTCTGGACGTTCATCATCATGAGGTGAATTCCGGCATAATTTTACACTGTATTAAAAAATGGAACATGTGATAAGACATTATATATATTTTTAATGATTATTATATATATATATTTTAGGCACATAAGCAGAAGCTTTAATATAAACTATTTACTCAAATAAAATTCAATGGAATTAATCCCTAAATGCATTTATGGAGTTAAATAGTTTCAGTGTCCACACAAACACACACATCTGTTACAGCTTTGAATATTAGCATGAGTCATAATTTATAGTTCACAAAACATGCAAATGCTTATACTGTATTCTCATGTTACTCAAAATTTTTATTATGTATAGTTTAATTGTAAGACTAATTTGTTAAAGTTACTTCTATTAAATTGAACATACACATCTGATCAAAGTAAAATCACAGGCCATTTCGTCCTTGTACAGAATTGTTTGTACATGTTAATAATAAGAGGTAACATGAGATTGATAATTATATTGTCATATAATTGAATTATTATTAAAGACATGCTGTTAAGACTTCACTCACCATAACTATAATAAACCCACTATGCACTGAAAATCTGATATTAAGTTGCTTAGTTCAGTTCCACTCTAACTCCACCCCGTAGCCAATTCTAAAGATTTGATTGGTCACATAGACCACAGTGCTGATTACCATGCTACAACTAATCGTAAGCTTAACCAATGAAATTGGCTTCAGGGCGGGGTTTACACTAAAGTGATTTGGGGGAAAATTCACATTCAATTTCTGTAACATTTCTGTACCTGAATACTAGTTACACCTACCTGAAAAAAATTAATAACTGTTAATTTCATTTGTATCTTTAATCTGTTGTATTATTTAGTAATATTGCTTGTAATTTATTTGCTCTTATTGTTGTTACTGAGTGTTTACTTCTTAGTTGGAATCAATTAAATTCAGTTTGAAATCAAGCTTCCTTGCACTGTGTAAGCTATTGTGCAACAAGATTATCTAGAGTTGTGCTTTCGAATTTCTGTTAGTATCTTCCAAATGATATAAATATGAATAAACTCTTAGTTATATAAACTGTAAAAACAGAAAGAGGTGAGATGATATTAATTTAAAACAATAATAATAATAAAATAAAAACAAAATAAATGTCTAAAATTTCCAACTCCTGCCTCTATTTTCCTGTTTACTGATTTCCCCCCTCATTTTCAAAAACAACATTAAAGTCCTGATGTATGGAATTTCTCCTTTTTTCCCTTGATATGTTTAAATTTATCTGCAATAACTTTAGCACTTGATCCTCCTGTTAGAGCTGCTCCTCCTGCCATTAAAACTACAGGCAAAGCCACTCCTCCAGTAGCAGCAACTAATGCTGC
>NW_015518124.1:0-777 GCF_001515645.1 Sinocyclocheilus grahami | reverse complement strand
TTCCTTAAATGCCTTTAGTCCCAGTATAGTGTTTCCTGTTGCACTTTTTCCAGTGCCAGTTTTACCCACCATCACAATCCTGAGATCTGACATGATTAAAAAAATATATAAGGACAGGTGTAAAGATTTATGCATTATAGACTCTAGACTGTCTCTAGATAATGAGCTAATTTTATGAAAATCGGACCAACAGCACAGGATCTCCATTTCCTGAATTGTTAAAGAAAAAAAAACGTATCTGGAATTCAGATTTTTTTCTTTTTCTATTTACATAGTAGAAGGACACGATCATTAATATTCACACAACAATTTTTATCTAAAATGTATCTATAAAATAGATAATTAAATCTGTAACTGAAAGGACCAACTTTTCCATAAACATTTTTTTCAATCTGGAAAATAGCTGGCTAGTGGACAATAATAATATCTGGAATTAAAATGACATATTTTAGTAAATCAGACATTTCTGCACTCAACAAGTTTTCTGTATCTGTGCTTTATGGACTTTGAGACCCATAGAGCACAAAAATAAGATCTTAAATTTCACTATTACATCATATTTTACAAATAATTTATTACAAAAATAATTTGGTCTCATTCACTAATAATTGTGCAGATTATTCGTATTTATAAGCACATTCGTAAACATTCATACACAGGTTTCATGCACAAATTTGTGTACGTATGCTTAGTCAATGAGACCCAATGTATCAACAGTAGAATGATAGTTCCCTTTCAAGGGAACTTCGAACTGCGTCCTCTAGGGTTTGCTATGGG
>NW_015518123.1:2574-3187 GCF_001515645.1 Sinocyclocheilus grahami | reverse complement strand
TTTCTGCATTGTCTTTTCATACTCTGTACTGCTTTACACAAAAATGATAATTTCAATTATTAATTTATCATCGTGCTCTGCCCTGAAGCTCTGAAATCTCATTTGTGATCATGTTCAGATTCAAAAATGGTGCAGCATTTTTTCAGATCAGTCAATATTTTCATTAAGTAAGGATGTTAAATTAATCAAATAATGTCAATAAATACTTTTATAATGTTACAAACTATATATGTTTTAAATAAATGCTGTCCTTTCTATTCATCAGAGATCCTCAAGGAATATGTATCATGATTTCCACAAAATTATTTCTCAGCACAGGTGTTTTCAACATTAATAATAAGATGAAAAGATTCTTGAGCATCAAATCAGCATATTAGTATGATTTCTGGAGGATTAAAATATGAAAATATTGTGACACTGAAGACTGGAGTAATGACTGCTGAAAAATCAGCTTTGCCATCAGAAGAATAATGTATTTTGAAGTAAATTTTAAAATAGAAAGTACATTTTAATTTTAATAATATTTTATAATATATACATAATATTCATAATATTACTGTTTTGACAATTTTTCACTTCACTTATGAAGCATATATATATATATATATATATA
>NW_015518123.1:0-1400 GCF_001515645.1 Sinocyclocheilus grahami | reverse complement strand
GTTTTCTAGATTTATCCTGCTGAATACGTCACTGAGCTCAGTTGGTCCATTGTGACATCTCTAAGAGAATTACAATGTTGCCAGCTGAAGTGCTTAGCCATCCCTAAAGTGGGAGGCAGATGAGCGCTGATCCACCGGATTAACATGGTTTGTGGTGATGAGAAATATTTCACTCACATTTCTAGTGCTTTACACCAGGCTGAGCGGCCTCCTGCCCGTTGCTGACGACATGTTCGACACCACACTCTCACCTTCACTCCTGATCTAAATTAAGAGTCCTAGTCAGCCTACACGTTCATGAATAGCGCCCCCTCACACTGCATCCTTTAGGAATTTTGCCACGTTATGGCAGTTTAGTTTTCAGAATATAAATAAGTAGAAATCTAGATAAACTTGTTGACATTACGTATCCACTAGTTTATTGTTAGATGACAAATCAAGCATCATGACTCATCCCTAGTTGTTATACATTATTTCTATATCTCTCCATCTGTTGTTGTCTTTGATTCATCTCTCTTTCTCCTCATTCTGAACTGTCACCTTATTGTCTTTGGCTGTGCGGTTAAAAAGTCACGGATTGGAAGCTCCACGGGTGTAGTGGAGGTCTTTAATGAGCATGTGGACTAGGGAGGGGGCGGCAGTTGTGAGGCCACATTAAGGGTATTTATGAAGCTCATCTGCAGTCTGAGCTGGTTTCACAGGAATAAGGCAATGACGTCCTCATTAGCATTGTCCGATTTAATTCCAGCACACTGTTTCGTGCATCTTATTTCTATAACTGGATATAGATAGACAGCAGGTTTCATTCACTAATGGTGTGTACGCATGCATTTGTTTGTGTGACAGTAACTTTTTTTTTACAAGTAAATTACATCTCATCCTGAAAAATTTGAATCAAATTTACAGCCAACAGAATCCACACATATACAAGAACCAGACTTCCAGTTGCCTTAGAAACATGGAATGTGTTAATATGAAATTGTTTTTGTGTGTATTAGTACTAGAAATTTAATAATTAAGAGTGCCTAGATTAATTCTTACTTATTTTAGTGTAACAAAAATTATATGCATTATCAATCAATCTGTGATATGTGTTTAAATAAAAGGTTTATATAATCATGCTCTCTTGAGTGTGTTTTTAGAGAGAGTTAGTATATGTTTGCAGCCCTTTTATGTTGGGTATGTGCTATGATAATTACCACATAAATGTAGGCATGCACTCCCTCATTTAACGTTATCAACATTAGAATGAGGGTAAGACCAAATGTATGTGCGTATATGCACCTGTAGTGAATCTGGCTCACATAAGTGGGTCAATTTTCAAGCACATTTATGTCTCAGCATCTTAAAGTCTTAAAATCATTTTATCATCTTTTATACTTTTTATACATTTATAAGAA
>NW_015518122.1:2928-3187 GCF_001515645.1 Sinocyclocheilus grahami | reverse complement strand
ATATGGTTTAAAGACATTAGCACTGCATATTTTCTGTAAATTGTTTGGTTAAATGGAAATAGCCTCCAACAAGACGAAAGTGATAAGCCATGCTTTTTTCTTTCAGAGTGAATATTGAAATTGGTGGCAAACTGACACATCAGTCTGTTAAACAGGATTATACGACTGTGCCTAGAAGATTAGATCTCACAAATGTACCTTTGTTATAGAGGGGTTTTTTTCTTAAATGGTCATTCTAATGACGTGTTTACATCTTCAC
>NW_015518122.1:0-2855 GCF_001515645.1 Sinocyclocheilus grahami | reverse complement strand
AAACTTTTTTTTTGAAATGGAACATTTAGTTTTAGATCCATTGGTATCACCAGGATGATTATTTATTTTTGTAATAATTTCAGTCTTGAGGATACATTTGTATATAAATTTTTAGAGACACTAACATTTACAGGATAATGACAGAGAATATGATCAAAGTTTAAACACCTAAAAACAAGTTCAAAATCAATAAGAAATGAGTTGTTGCATTACAAATTCTGGCCCAGGATTCCTTCTGGCAGAGTACAGCTGTCTTGGCATATAGATGTTCAATAAAAAACAAAAAAGAAAGTGTTTGTGCATAGTGTGAAGAATTTAAAAGTGGAGTGTTGAAGCTAATGCTCTTCAAAACGGAAGCTCAGGTTCAGTTTTTAACCCCTTGCCCCCCAGCCAAAATAAAGCAATCGGATAATAATACTCAATAATGACAATGGATTATTATTATATAACATGTAATATGACAACAATTAAACAATAGCAACAATGACATGTAGGACAGAATCAAGAACTAGAAGGCAAAACGATAACAGCCAACAAGTGAAATAGAAAAAGGCCATTTTTACATGTTATAAATGAATGTGATTGAGGGGGTTTATCCAATCAGTGATAGACCACCCATGTGGTGGAAGGCTCCAATGGGAAGGCTAGAGATTGTAGGCATTGTGAAGGGGTGTGCGTGGTCTCCTGTGTTCAGACCTCAGGCACAGAGTGATCCATGGATGACTTCAGCAGGCCGCTTGACATCCTGGAATATACAGATTAGGGCTGTCATGATCAGGAGATGACAATTGACTTACACATTCAATTATTGATATCCGTTTTGTTCATATCAAACTGTAATCTTACATTAAGTGTAAATGTATAATCTACATTTTAAGAAGTCATTCATTTGCACAGAATTTGAAAATATACAATATTTATGATTTTCCTGTAATTAATATAATAATGCAAATTTCTGTTGTACACAATCTACTACATGCCTTCTGTCATCTGACTAATAGTTTATACTTATTTGTACAAGTAAAAGGCCTTTTAGTATCATTCTAAAATAGTCCACCTTCAGGTCCTGGTATATGTGTGTTTTAAATCTTTACACAATAAACAAGAATAACTTTTATATTGTTAGAAAGATTTCAACACTTACTGGACTAAGGCAACTTACATTTACTTAATTATTCATACATCATTTTTTAGAAAAGTTAATGTATCACATTTGATGCATCAGGCTTATGAGGATTGTTTATTTGTACATCTCATATTGGATAACATTATGTTTTCCCCCATAATTAAAACTACAAAACTTTGATTATAAAACTAAGCATTTAAATATTATTTTGCCAAGACATTATAGGGAATACAGAGTGACAACTGATATTTATATGCATTTCAAGTAGTCTGCTATATACTGTTATGAAGATCCCATTGCTTTACATTACAAGCTACCAGAATTTCATCTTTCTTTTTGGCCATAGAAATATCGGCATCTGCACTAAATTTCATATTTTTGCTCATTTTGAGTATCTGAATAAATCAAAGGTCTTTTAAGGTTTTCCACCTCAAATGTGAGCTCCGTACTCCTATATTATACTATTTGAAATGCCTGTATCAAATATGATACTCAAAAAGAAACCGTCTAACTGTCTTGACTATTATTTTTTTAGGCTTTACAGAGTTAATGCATAAATGGCAAAAAAAAAATGTAATTGTGTATTATCACTTATGAGTATAAAGGAAAGCTGGATCTCACTTCTTAATCATGTGATCGTAGATAAACTTAGGCATGATGGTGATGGTCATGGCAGTGGGAGATGTAGTCAGGATGTCCTTAATCTGAGTGTCCTGTAGACAGAAAACAAAACAATTTACTCCACAAATCTCAGAATGTTATTTATTGGCTTGTGGCTTTGACAGCAGATTTAAAGGCATATCATGAAAACACTACCGTGACCCCTCTCACCTTGACTCCAATGACGTTCTGGCCGTTGATCTCACAGATGTAGTGATCGGTGAGCAGACCGTTGCGGGCAGCAGAACCATCTTTCACTAGAGATGTGATGCGTCCGGATTTGAAGATGAAGCCCACGTGGCCAGAGCTGTCCTTATGCATTGTGACTGTGCGCTGGAATGGTCTGGAACACAAAATATATATATAATGTGAGTCTTTTTTAATTAAAACGGCATTTAAAATGTGCCTTACAGTAACTTTATTTATTTATTTATTTTGTTTCAAAATGATCTGTGGTAACTGCCACAGATGTTATTAATACAGCTTAACTTGGATCTAAAGCAGGAAGTTTTCATTTCACACTGAACTCAACAAATACTACAACTATAATATATAACCACCAGGAGGCAGCAAAGATCTACACAAATATCGTTATATATTTGTCATGCTGATTCTGTCCAACTTGTCATGACAATATTCAGAATATTCTGTTAATGTGGGTTTATTATTAGTATTATTATGATTACTTTATTTATTGTTTTATTATTATTATCAGCAAGGATGTATTAATTAATCAAAAGTGGCAGCAAAAGTGACATTGTTACAAAATATTTTAATTTCTAATTTTTCTCAACTTCCTATTCATTCAAGTATCCTGAAAAGTCATGGTTTCAACAAAAAATATTAAGCAGCACAACTGTTTTCAAATGTTTTTGAGCAGCAAATCAACATTAGAATGATTTCTGAAGGATCATGTGATACTGAACACTTGAGTAATGATGCTGAAAATTCAGCTTTGCATTACTGGAATAAATTATATTTGAACATATTTCCAAATATAAAATAGTATCTATATTTCACAATATTACTGTATTCTATCAGACTTAGCAAGCATGAGACAAAAAAAAAA
>NW_015518121.1:2301-3188 GCF_001515645.1 Sinocyclocheilus grahami | reverse complement strand
TTGAAGAACCTTTTGAAGCACCTTTATTTTTAAGAGTGTAAGTATGTGATTATTATATTCTTCCAGATGGAAGTGATTGTGGGGGATTTTGGGATAGTGGTGGTTCCTCGGGATGGAGCTGACACAGAAAGGATAATGAACCATTCATCTGTGCTCCGAAAGCATAAGGTATTATTTGGGGTACAACCTTTTAGCTTTGCTTCTGTAGTTATTATTTGCAACTGAAAACATGTTTCACAGCAACTGTGTTTTACTACACAGTAAATGCATGCCGTGTAGAGTGTGTTTGCTGTTTTGTGATGTTAATACTGCTTTGGTTTTCCTCTCACAGGACAATATAATCGTGGTAAAGGATGAAATCGATCACCCGATGTCAGTCGTCAGTTCCACCAAGAGCAGGTGCGTGTTCTCGCCGTCTCCGCATAATTCATCTCTCCGTTCTGCACCGCAACCTTCTGCTTTTCTCCTCACCAGACTGGCTCTTCAGCACGGCGACGGTCACGTGGTGGATTACCTGAGCCAGCCCGTCATCGACTACATCCTGCAGAGTCAGCTCTACATCAATGCTTCTGGATAGGGTGGGGAAGTCCACTTCCGAGCCGTCAGTCATCCCTGTCTGTCTCTCTGTGTGTAATCTAGAGTAAAATCCTCCTGTGCTACCACTGCTTTTCCATGTAGAGGAGCATTAATCTGTCCTCCCCTCTTACTCGTGTCTCACTGGGATGTACAGCACTGTGCCTGAGGGATCTGCTCCACCAATCAGCTTTAAGGGACTGGGTGGGCTTAGGTGCCCAATAGGAGGAAGAGGAGAGAGCCTCGCTAACACTATGACAGGAAAAGAGAGTGTTTTTGATTGAATTAGATAATTCATTGCCTGCTATAATGTC
>NW_015518121.1:0-1577 GCF_001515645.1 Sinocyclocheilus grahami | reverse complement strand
AGAAACTCTTCATAAATAAAACTAGAAGCCAGAATGTTAATCTTCAAAAATGTGAAGCCTATTAAAATACTGAGATTGTAACTTTATTAGATATTCCTTGTGTAACCACTTCATACCCAGCGTTTACTAGGTTTACTGTACCTCATATGCTGTTGGTTATGTTCATTGTCACAGACATTAAAGGAGAAATATAACACGCCCATTTCATATTTTGAATGGCTCATACTTCTCTAATATACAGAGAATTATTAAACACACACTGATACCTCACTGTTTGTATCAACATAAATTCATTATATATATATATGTTTTCCATTTTCATTTGGCTGTAACCATAGCAACTGGTGTATGAGGAATCACTAGGAGACAACAACTTTCTCTCAATGTAAATTAATTCAAAAAATAGTGGGAAATACACCATAAATAATATATTTTTTCATGGTTTTGGCATGCTGCATTTTTCTGTAGCTCTACAATCTTCACTGTTTCCTTGCATTCTCCACGCCTTCATTCAAAATCACGAGCAACAAAAATAGATATTGTTGATGATATTATTTGTTTCTTGCTCTTTCTTTTAAATTGATTATCGAGATGAATCTCCTTGTATACATATAAAACCATATAAGATTATAAGGTTCTGTTTTTAAGATGCTAAAACTGTAGATCTTAATTTTAGATCTTCAATATTATAATTTTTTTAGTTAGTTGTCTATAGTGTAAAGCACGTATATGTGTGTCCACGTAATGTCTTATATTAATATATTTCTACTTTATAGTGGCTATTCGATAAGCATTCAAAAACGGAAAAAGTCTGTTGCCATGACAATAACTCGTGTCCTTGATGACAATACTGAATTTAATAAAACAAAACAACATAAAAGAATGAAAATTGTTAGTTTGTGCATTTCTTTCATGTTTGAAAGTAGTTTTCACTAGATGCTGAAGCAGACTGAGAAGCAACTGGATGTTACTTCTTATCTAGAACAATTACAGATATGGTATATATTTATCTATTAATCACCCAAAACAAAATATCTTTGGCAATCATGCAAAACAGAAATATCATTTACCACATTTCAAACTTCACAGTAATAATTTTAGGGAAAAAATGAGAAAAACAATTAAAATAAATACAAAAAAATTCTCTCACACAGTACAAAATCATGTTATGACAATAAACTCTCTTTAGTTAAAAAGTAGGGTCAGTAAGTTCATAGGTTAAACTATGTAACATTGTGATTCAGCCCTGCAGTAACTCAAAGCCTTTACGGCCTTTCAATAGGTGGTATGTTGTAACAGCCATTAGGAATGCTTTTACGGATCTCCTCTAAGTTGGCAATGTCAGCCAGGATGGTGTCAATGTCATTGATCATGCCTGCAATGGTGGCTCTCTGCTGGGCTTCCTTCTCCTCCAGCTCCCTGAGTCTGGGCCTCAGCTCCTTCTCCACGCGACTGCGGCTTTTAGTGACGGCGTGCTCTAGCTCGGCCAGTCGTGTGTCGTCAACTGTCCCGGGAGTTCCTGGAAACCAGTATTACAGTCATGGTGAATCCTTGCTCAGCGCCGGGATAAAAATTTG
>NW_015518120.1:1877-3188 GCF_001515645.1 Sinocyclocheilus grahami | reverse complement strand
CGGGGCGAAATCATGACGTCATGATTTTAGTACTGAAGTTTCAGGGTTGCAAGGATATTTTAAAAAGAAACACCCAATTGCTACTAAAAACTA
Source organism: Sinocyclocheilus grahami (assembly GCF_001515645.1). NCBI lineage: Eukaryota > Metazoa > Chordata > Actinopteri > Cypriniformes > Cyprinidae > Sinocyclocheilus > Sinocyclocheilus grahami. The sequence goes on along the minus strand of NW_015518120.1, from coordinate 3,095 downwards.
CCGCTGGAAAACCGCGGACTTGGCAACACTGCCAAGTTGCGCAGGCGCTGTGAGGGGGAAACAGGGAAACTGAATTCGCCGGAACACCGGTGTTCCAATCGGGCGTTTTTTTAATATATTTTTTGCTACTTCCTATGAAAAAAAACAGGTATGAAATAATATTTTATTTTATACTATCTGCAGATTAAACAGTGTTCTGCTTGCCAGTCCAATAGAACTGTCAAACTCCAGGAGGAGTACACTCCATTAATTGTGTGTTTTTCTTTTATTATTATTATTATTACTACTACTACTATTCATTGTTTGATTTTTTGTAGGTGAGTGAACCATGGGAATTGATAGGCATGGACTTGATTGGCAAGTTGTCGATGACCTCAAAAGGACACCAGTACATATGTGTACTTGTTGATTATTATACAAAGTGGGTGGAGGCTTATCCACTTGCCTCCAAAACAGCAGAGGAGGTATCATCATGCATTGTTAAAACTTTTTATCGATTTGGTGCACCTAAAAGAATCCTCACAGATCAAGGCAGGGAGTTTGTAAATCAGGTTTGTTTGTGGAATTGCTCAACATTTTAATTTAGTAATATTGCTGTTATGCTTCTTATTATACCAATACGGAAAGTTATTTTCTCCAGATCAACAAAGAAGTCTGCAACTTATTTGATATAGAGAGGAGCCTTTGTTCACCATATCATCCACAAACCAATGGGTTAGTGGAACGAATGAATGGCACAATACAGAGGTAAGATTAGTAATTGTATCCACGCCAGTCAAGACCAACATGGCTGTGGCATGGAAATGACTGTATGTGCTACACAATGTAGTATCATTAATGGTTGAGAAAAGTGTCAATACACAATAGGCATAACTACTAGGCATACACATTAAGCATAGTACGCTAAAAGTAACTAAAGTAACTTTAATAAAGCAGTATTTTGATTGTTACACACTGCATTGCAGAAAACAGTACAGAACATCACAGACGAAAATGCAGTTGTTGTGTACTGTTAATGTACTCCTATTTTTTTCCCAGCGCCCTTGGAAAACTGTGTCAGGATAAGCCAGAGTCATGGGACAAATACCTTGATGCTGTGCTTTTCAACATAAGGACCAAAAAACAGCTCACTACTACATTCTCACCATTTTTTCTGATGTTTGGAAGGGAGGCACGCTATTTTTCACCGGTTCCTGTATCTTTCAGTGTGAGTTTTTT
>NW_015518120.1:0-918 GCF_001515645.1 Sinocyclocheilus grahami | reverse complement strand
AAATATTTTCTATGGACATGGCACGGCTGAACCCTGGTAGAGAGCTGGAAAGTGAGGTAGAGTAATCAGCATTATCAGTTTAAAGAACATATATGAACCAAATATGCTATTATTGTTAATTAGGGTTTAAATCAGAAAACACCAACCTTGCCCTTAAAGAGCTACCATCCTGCAAACTTCACTTCCAACCATGGTCTAAGGGTTACCTGTAATTATGAAGTAACTCTCAAGACCCTGGTGAGTTACTTCAGGTGTTTTTTGACTAGAGATGGAGCTAAATGTCCTGCTAATGTCTGCAGGACATTAGCTCTCCAGAAGCAAAGTTGGAAACCTCTTGTTCAGATTTCACCTGGGATTGAGACCTGAATACTAATGATAATCATTCAGTTTTAAAAAAGATGTTATGATATTAAACCAATGTAACACCACTTTTTCCCCTTTAGGTTATTAATGCATACATTTTTAGCTGTGTGAGGAAGCATAACCAGGAGCAAAAAGGGAAGGCTTATATGATCGACTGCTTTACAATGAGCAAAATATGGCAAAGATCATACAAAGGCTTAAGAAATGTATGTTAACGTAATTCCAGATAGAGTCTATGTACTAAATATTTTATAAAACAATCTCCTTATCTAATTTTAGACAATATTTGTATTTAGCAATTTCTTCTGTTGTTTTTAATAATCAATGTGTTTCAATTACTATTGTAATTTTAGCTTGATCCAAGCCAATATGAAACCGTTCTGGGGGTCATAAATGAGCATCACCACTGGACTCTTGCTGTGAGTATTCTTAAATACATCACTAAATTACATATTTAGTATGTGGCAATCAAATCTGATTCAACTTGTATCAAATGCTTGTCTTTAAAATTGTAGGAGTATTAAGTATAATATCCAACTGCCACACTGTCCCCAG
>NW_015518119.1:2170-3188 GCF_001515645.1 Sinocyclocheilus grahami | reverse complement strand
AGGCTATATCTTTACGATTTATGGACTGTTGCACTTTAAAGCTTGTGGTGACCTTCTAGATGTTGATTCTTCTCTTTTTTTCAGGAAGCCTCTAGTTTTAAATCACACTACTTGAGGTTTTTCGCTCTATGTGGCCGCATCTAGTTGATTTGAAGCAGTTGGGCTCCTCAGTCAGTGATCTGTGTGTGCTGACCCCACCCTGCTGATAACACGCGCTCTGAATGCCAAACCCCATCTTTGCTGTATGTCTCTAAATCTTTCTCAGGAGGGGCCTTCTCATTCACCACACAGGCATGTTTGTGTGAACTTTGAGAACCATGTTGTAGTGAGAAGGCTGTGCACTGAACTGACCTAAGGTGGAAAATTATTCTCAGTTGAACTTGTTTTGATGTATGCTTTAACCTTACAAAACGAACACTTGCATCATACAAGAAGTTGTTGGATGGATGAGGACAAACTGTCCTAAATGTCTTATAAATGGTGAATTGGTGCAGATGTCTTAAAGGGGTAGTTCACACAAAAATGAAAATTTTATCATCATTTATCACCCTCACGTTGATGAGTTTCTAGATATTTTGAATAATGTTGGTAACCAAACAGTTGCTGGTGGCCATTGGCTTTCGTAGTATGGAAAAGATAATATGGAAGTCAATGGGTACAAACAACTATTTGCTTACCATCATTCTTCAAAATATCTTCTTTCATGTTCAGCAAAAGAAAGAATTTCCGGTTACACTTCAAAGGTGTCCTTGTTACAGTGTAATTATATGTTCAAGTACGGAGTAATATTAATTAACTAAATGTACTTACTATATGCTTAGGGTTAGGGTTTGTCTTATTGTTACTTGCATGTAATTATCCATAATTTATTTTTATTATAATAGTAAGTACATGTTAGTGTTAGTTAACAAGGACACGTAAAATAAAATATTACAGAATTTCCTACCGGTTTGGAACAACATGATGGTGAGTAGGGATGCACCAATATGAAAATTTTGGCCGATACGATAACCGATAT
>NW_015518119.1:0-950 GCF_001515645.1 Sinocyclocheilus grahami | reverse complement strand
CTAATGGTGAGGAAGTAATGACACAATTTTCATTTTTGGGTGAACCGTTCCATTAATGTAATTCTGCAACACACAGGCTTTTTATGTGTTCATGAGATTTATTGTAGCAGCGTTGCTTGACATTGTTTGACCACTTGGGATTTCTTCTGTCAGTGACATGATGTTCATTTTTGATTTCTGATGCTTGGCATTATTTCATTTAAACAAGTTAAGTCGATTCACGTTTATTTATGTAATAGTGCTTTATACAATACATATTGTTTCAAAACAGCTTTACAGTAATAAACAGGACAATAACAGTATTAATATTGCAAAATTCATCTATTTTGAAACACTTCATTTTCAGCTGAAAAGCAGTTCTGCAGAAGACAATAGTGACGTTATTTTGCTCAATTCTGATTCAGTGTGGAGTCAGTTCAGTTCAATAATCGTGTTACTGTCAGCATGGCTAAGGTGATTAATTATGAAACAACTTCAAATGCTGGTCTACAGAAGACATTGCGTTCATTATCAAGCTCTCTTCAGTTCAAGCTTTTGAGTTCTCATCCAATAGTGTCAGTACAGTGAGATTGACAATATTTTCTGAATAAGTGTCTTTTAAGCCACAACTGACCAAGCCAAATGCAGATAATTCCACATTTTAATAAAAAAAAATAACTTTGCCCAAATCAAAGTCATGTGGTGCATTCAGGGGAAAGTTAATAAATAAATAAACACAAAATTAATTCGTACAGAGGACCCTAGCAAACCTTCATGACTGTTTGTCAGAATCAGTAAGTCTAATAAAATAAAAAAATATATAGCTGTTTGCCGGGCCGACGGCATAGCTTTTTGGGCAAACGTATGGCACAATTGCGCTTGCACTTGAAATTAAGTCCTGTCTCATGATCCTTTTCATGATCCAATTCCCCTCACTTTTCTCCAATTGTTTCCTATATATTTATTATTAT
>NW_015518118.1:1427-3189 GCF_001515645.1 Sinocyclocheilus grahami | reverse complement strand
GTGCCATTCAATAATCCCTCACCAGGACTCTCATTTATTCAGTTCAACAAAGACTTTATAAAGTCCATCAAATCTAGACTGGATTTATAATGGAACATGAAGTCATTTGAAAGTTTTTGTGTACGGCAGAACTTCAATGTCTATTAATTGCCAACAGCATTCGTGGGATTATGTTGATAACATAAAATATGAAATAACATAAAATAAAATTATTTTGACTTATAATAGAAGTTTTATACCGTTTTATTAGTCTGTTATGATCTTAATATTTTTCTGTTCAGTTTTGTATTTTTTTTTCTTTTCTTGATTGTACAACACTTTGGTAAAGTTTTGACTCTTCCCTTCTTAGTCTTGTTTTATTAGTGTGTTATGTTATTTACTTTTTTCTGTTCTGCATTTATTGTATTTTTCTTGATTGTACATCACTATAGGTGAAGCATTTGTTTTTAAATGTGCTTTATAAATCAACTTGAATGGAGCTATTTTTTTGTATGACTTAAAAGCATGTAATATAATTTTATAAAACTTGCGTCCATTTATTAGACGTACTTGCAATTATTAATCTGTTAAAACATGTGTGAGCGGTAATATAGTTTAAATCTGTTTTATGGTTTATGACATTGCATCGTCATTGCAGCAAAGTTGAATTAAAATTTAAACAAAAATGATCAGATTTAAATCCTGTTAACACATTGTTCATGTCATGTGGCTATACTCTTGTTATTTCTGAGTAGGTTGATGGATCTTCCCCATTCACTTCCACTGTACAGTAAGCACCTTACTGTAAACCAGATTTTACAGTGTTTAACTTGCTTTTTTAAAGAAAAGGATGGAAAGTCGATATTAATTGAAACAGCAATTTGCCACAACAATTTTCAACAATTATCCACCAGTTGCCAAGTAATCAACAATTTGCAATTGTAATGGAGCTCAATTTGCACTAAACTTGGAATATTTCTTGAAATCTTGCACTTTTAATGTTATAAATGCATTAATGCGGTCACAGTTCACAACAAAGAAGAAAACCAAAAGATACTAAAACTTATACAAACTCAGCCGTGGGTTATGAAATATGTTGTGCCACGAAAACACCCACTGAAGAATCAAATTAAACTCAAACAATAAACACAATAAACAGAAAAGCAAATAAAAGAGAAGGAATGCTATTCGATTACCGCAGGGAGGAAAGAAGAAAGACCAAATATAGGCGAGATGTGAGAGAAACGGCAGCGCCTTCATCAACACTTTATACTCGACCGCCAGCTCATCATCATCACGAGAGCACCTGATTGGTGCAGAGGGAGAGGGGGCGTGTCGAAAGTCACCTGAGGCTCGTCAGGTCTACATCAGGCCAGAACACTTTAAACACAAATACCCATGAATACTAAAGAGATCACGCTGGTTCACACGTGTAAGAGTTTCTCATTATCAGTGTGTATTATTTAAGAGCAATGGGCCGCTTTATGACTCTTTTCTCCTGCTTTCAGGCAGAACATGACCGTTCGGGGAGATCAGTGATGTGAACGGCTCATAAAGAGCTACTAGTCTCACTGTCCAACACTTTTATCCTCCTATATCTGTGCCGATCCCACACAAACTCATTCCATATGCGTCAGCACATCAGGATTTACTGTATAGCTGCTGCAGGGTTTCATGTATCAGATGTCCTTTATGGTTAAATTCACTATATTTGCTTTGATAGGCCTCAAATCATACATTGTTTGGAGGACAACACTGGGCAGGATGTAGAATATTTGATATA
>NW_015518118.1:0-277 GCF_001515645.1 Sinocyclocheilus grahami | reverse complement strand
GCAGATACAGACCCTCCACCAGCAGCCAGTAGTTGTTGGCCATGACGCTGTACTGCATCATCACCATCGCAGCACGGCAGCCGCTCACCGTCTGAGGAACACATGCACCGATATGCAAATTCAGCCTCTGATGACACGCCCACCGACCAATCACAGACCGCCTGATGTGATATAGGCCAAGAAGTGCATCGTAATATTGCATCATATTTATTATCAAAACAGTATATAACAGATGGAAAATGAATGATATGGATATTACTAAGTTGAATCACTCTTA
>NW_015518117.1:2144-3189 GCF_001515645.1 Sinocyclocheilus grahami | reverse complement strand
GTGACAAGAGGGTTTTTGTGCACTTACTGTGGTGGCATTTGAGCTGGAGAGGTTCAGACAGATGAGGTGAAGAGGTGTGAGGGAAATAAATACCAGCAATTTATTGTATTACGCCACACTCGATACTGAGAGACGGCCACGTTGGATAGTTGTTGATAGTAAATGCCAGCTGCCTGTGGACTTGTGTGCAGGTGTATGTACACACCGCATTAATGTGTTGTGATATTGCCAAACGGTCACCAATTACCAATTCTGTCACCTGAAGTTTCTCACTGATCAACATTTTGTTTCGTACCATCACTTTAAAAGTTAAATATCACTCTGAATGTCACATGGATAACCCTTCTTTGCCCATAATTTAGTGTCTCTTAACTCTCGTCTTGACATTGCCAACAGAACAGTTTGTTCCCTCACAAAACCCAGCTAACTGGATTAATGAAGTGCCAGTTTTATAGATGAATCAGGTGAGGCATTGTCAGGAACAAAACATTGTGTCACTGTAACACGAGGATGGAGTTAAGATCCACTATTTTGTCTAATAGCTCCCCTCTGGAAACATCACACAATCTTTTCCGCTGAGAAAGAGACCATCAGCATTTTCACAAGACACATGACAGTTGTATTATATGAAAATGACTTTTGCTCTGAATATTTTAGATTGTGTTGAACAAAGCTAGTAATATTTAACTAACTTAATGTAATAGTTAGAAAAAGAGTGTAACGTCTTATTGAAATATTTATGATGAACAGAAGCCCTCTTAGATTGCGGAGAATCTCTTGGATTTTAGTACTTAATGTGCTCTCTTTACAGGCCTTAACATTCCTTGATGTATCTTTTATAGATTTAAACTGCACTTTTATGTGATGTCAAACAGGGTATAAAAAGCTTTTAGGTAGCATTAATGTTTTTGTTGCATTTTTAAACACCTCTTTGAAGGCATTCAGGCTCATAACATTAAATATCAGTGTTTCTGATATTTCACATGATGAAATATCAGTTTGTTTAATTAAATCCTTTTTTAAATGTTTGCTTTGGGAGGAAACT
>NW_015518117.1:0-1218 GCF_001515645.1 Sinocyclocheilus grahami | reverse complement strand
CTAAATCTGCACAGGGAACTTTTTCCACCTTCGTGTGAGACTCCAATCATGTTAATTCCTGTTTAAATGACTGGATTTTACCTGTGGAATTGTCTGTCATTCATGTCTATAGTGCAACAGTACAGAATTTATGCACTAAAGTTGTTTAAATCTGTCTGTATGAGCAATAACAGCAAGTACTACTAAGTGTGATGAAGAATCTATAATTTAATCTACAGTAGTACTCAGTAGTTAAATCTCATGTTTTTCTATTTGTATGTTTCAGACCCGGTCCGCCGTTGGTGTACGATGGAAGGTGGATTCCTTAGTTACTATGAAAATGAGAAGAATGCTACACCCATAGGCCGGGTTGACGCCAGCGATGTGGTGAGCCTGGCCATCAACAACACTGAGAACATCACCGAAACGGGGTACGTGTTTCCCCCTCCCTCTCTGTCTCTTTCTCTCACACCATCTTGTTAATGAACTCATTCATTTGACCACCTTTTGTGGGTTAGAGGTTACGGAAAGTGTTTTAGATGCGACCCCACCTCAGAGTTTACATACACTAACAAACACTAACAAGAAATGAGAGGAAACTGACATGCTGGCCGACCTCTAACCCTATTAGCCTGAAATCCCCCTTTTTCTTGAATTCTTTTGCTCTCACTACTGTAACAGAAATATCCCCCTGTCCAAAAATGTGGGCCACAAGTCAGAGCTGTTAAAGCCATTAAGAGAGTGACCTTTCCCCCTGGATTAATCTCCAGCGTTCAGCTGTTTATTGTAAGAGCAAAAGACTAACAGAGATTAATCACCATCCTTTCGGTTTCACAGCTGTGAGCATGTGGGCATGTGTGTGTTTCAGTCACTTTGTGTGTGTGTTAATTGTGCTGTTTCCACACCTCCCTCAGGCCAGTGTTCACCTTTGAGTTGTACCTGCGCTCTCAGAGAGTGCTGGTGTTCGGAGCGGAGACCTCAGACGCACAGCAGGATTGGACACATGCCATCGCCAAGGTTACACTCACTCGAACACATAAAATAACTCTTAAAAGATTTAGCGCAACTTCAACATTGCAGGGGTTCAGCATATGTGTGCGTCTGTGTTTAAATATGAATTGCAGCGTTTGCCGCACTGTGCTGTATGCATAGACTCTTGAAGGTCATTTTATTGTGTCTTTGTCCCTGTTGTGTCGGTGTGCGTTAGTGTTTTTCTTGTGCGAGTGGGTGTATGCTATT
>NW_015518116.1:2624-3190 GCF_001515645.1 Sinocyclocheilus grahami | reverse complement strand
TGTTATTTTATTTATTATATAATTTAAAAACCCTTGCTACATGTACTGCGAGTCCACAATCAGAGAATCACACGTTATTTCGACAACACTACTACACTGAGGCAAAGGGATAATAACACTTCTCTCACACGGTTCACTTTTCTTCTAGAAACAGCTAGAATTTGCTTGCCCTCCCGCAGCTTTATTTCTTTATTTCTCTCTCTCGCTCTGCTACGAGACCAACCCACTTCTCCTGTTGATACGGGGATCGCTAACACACACACCCTGCCAGGCTAATAAAGAACGCTTCTCCTTTCAAAGCGTGGAAAGCTGAGTCTTGCAAACTGTTATTCCTACTGATAACATGTTATTATAACTATGTAATTGTGTCATGATAATATTATGGATTATCGATACATCTGAGTTTATTATCAAACGGTTGACAGCTTTTTACGGCAGTCGCTAGTTTAGCCGATGTGGACGTTAAGTGTGGAACTAAAGCACTATGAAGCAAAAGAAGGATCGCAAAACGAAATGCAGCACAATAATTGCAAATAAAATTAGATCAATCTCGTAGACTTAAAGTG
>NW_015518116.1:0-986 GCF_001515645.1 Sinocyclocheilus grahami | reverse complement strand
CTCCGGGTCCTGACAACATTCCTGGGCGTGTACTGAGAGACTGTGCAGTGGAACTCACTGATGTCTTCACAGACATTTTCAACATCTCGCTAAGTCAGGCTGTTGTCCCCACAAGCTTCAAAGTTACCACCATCTTTCCAATCCCAAAGAAGTCGTCTCCATCCTGCTTCAATGACTACCGTCCAGTTGCACTTACCCCTATCCTCAAGAAGTGCTTTGAACGGCTAGTCATGCACCACATGAAGTCTGCCCTCCCCCCCTCCCTGGACCCCTTCCAGTTTGCATATCGGTCCAACCGCTCAACCAATGACGCCATCGCCACTACCCTCCACTCAGCACTCACACATCTGGACAAAAAAGACTCATATGTCAGAATGCTGTTCATAGACTTCAGTTCAGCATTCAACACAATCATCCCTCAACAGTTCATTCACAAACTGGTCCAGCTGGGGCTCAACACTTCGCTGTGCAACTGGCTGTTGGACTTCCTGACTGGAAGACCTCAGGCAGTACGGGTCGGCAGTAACACATCCAGGAAAGCACAGCACTTCTAGGGAAAGTGAGGGAAACAACACTCAGGAAAGAAAGCACTACTTCCTCCGCAAACTGAGAAGAGCCAGAGCTCCGGCCCCCATTATGCGCACCTTCTACAGAGGCACCATCGAGAGCATTCTGATTAAATTAGTGAGTACACTACAGAGCATTAGTGAGTAAAGCTAAGACCCAAAAGAGGAGAGAATTAGAGGCTAAAGTAACATATCTAGATAATCAACACAAACAAATGCCAAACCAGACCAATTGGATTCAGCTAAACAAGAGCTAGAGCTAAATTAAACTTAGACCATACTTGTTACGGGGCTGACGAGACGTGAGACGTGCGGATCCATTCGCAAAGCTTTTATTGTGGAGAAGACAGAGACATGGTCATAAAGCAGGCAGTTTCAAACAGAGGCAGACAGGTATATGGCGGGCAAAACACAAGAATA
>NW_015518115.1:2511-3190 GCF_001515645.1 Sinocyclocheilus grahami | reverse complement strand
TTTAAAGGAATAGGACAGTTTTCTTCATATCACGCCATGCATTAATATGCTAACCTCGGGTAAACGTGCTGATTCTGAGGTCTCTGTTGGGAGGTACACTACAATTCGACCATCCAGTTTGCAATATATACACGTCATGACAGATGAATAGACCGTGATCAGTGATTACCTTAGTTTAAAGCCCCGTGTACATCTTGCTTTGATGGGATAAACCCGTCCCATAGCACTTTTCGGACATGCGACAAAGCAAGGCTTTTGTTTTGACAATTCTGAGTTAATTTTTTTCGACGTAGGGTGAAAATCCAAGCCAAATATATGGCGATATGACAGTGGGAAAGCGAAGGGTGGGGGAGAGATTGAAAACACTGAAACGTCACAGAAAGGGCTGCTGGGCTCTTAAAGCGCCAGTGCTGAATGGCTGCTGTCACTGGGAAGATGTGATTAGCGCCCCCTCCTAGAGCGCCAGCGTTGAGGTCATGGGGCGGTGGCGACTGAAGGAGGCTCCCCAAGGAAAGAGTGTGGTATCGGAGAGGAGGGAAGCTTGGCGGCACTCAGTAGGGGTTCTGTTTGAAGAAAGAAGAGTGGCGGAAAATATATTCTATTATTCAGAGTACAGAAACTCCAAAAAGGATCATTCTGTCTATTTGTTTGTGTGTGGCTTTTTTGCATAAGAAAAAAA
>NW_015518115.1:0-1233 GCF_001515645.1 Sinocyclocheilus grahami | reverse complement strand
TATGCATAATTTATTGTTATTACAATAGTAAGTACATGTAATGTGCAACAAGGACACCTTAAAATAAAGTGTTACCCTTTTGTGTGTGTGTGTGTGTGTGCATCATTTACTGATCTGATTCAGTTTATGGGACAGTCATGTCTGAACAGTCTGAATAACAAAGATAGTTTTGAATAGGCCTGAATAGTTCCCTGGCCCATTTGGTTGTTTGGTGGTCACCCTCTAGTGGCACCATCAGCAAGTTTTTTCAGCTTTTTCCTATTTATTGCACACTTTTGCTCTAGAAAAAATATTTTCCAATTGGAAATCTTATCCAATTTTTATGTAATTCAGCTCATATGGTCTTTAGACCAAGCCTCACTAAAATTTGCCTTCGTGTTTTCAGTTATTTAAACAGTAAACATAGCACTAATTTATATATTTACTGGTTTTGATGACCACTACGATTATTTACCCATAGTCAAAGGAACAAAAGTCAACACTCTGTTTGACATGAAATTAAAAACTGAACATATCTATCTTCTAAAAAGGCTACATGTTCCTGGTGTTACTGCGAATGATTAATCAGTCTGACCATGTGGGTGGGGACAATAGGAGCAAGTTTCAATCACTTCCCTACGAACCACCTGTCTGCCGCTAGCTGTGAGCACCACAGGAAACTAGTCTAGTAAATACTAGGCAAGGAGGTGCATTTTTGCCTGTTTCCCTCTCACAACCTTGTTCCCCGTCCTCGAGCTAACCTAGCTGCATAGCCACTAGCTTGAATTTGTGCCCTTTGATGAAGGAGGAATATTGTAGAGTTGTTTGAGGCTTCCAAAACATTTGAAGCGACCAAGCAAAATGAGGTTTCATTGACTGATGAGGGTGTACTGGTTCATATAAACACAAATATTTGAATATTATTTTGTGCTAATTAGTGAAAAGTGTGCAAAACATGCCTTGAATATTTTAAACTAGATCTTCTATTAAACTTAAATTAAATTTAACATTTTGAATCTACTTGACAACAGTGGTTGTTTGTCTTCATCTTTTATCAAAATACAGTAACTTGCTCTGTTTTATTTTTCAGCCACCCTCCAGCCATGTGGCTCTGTTCTGATATTTCGTCACCCTACTTTTCTAGTTGATTATCTAGTTTTATGTGAATACATGTCACATTACAGAAGTAAAACTGATAGCATAGGGGTTTGTGATATGGCAAAAAATATCTCACATTATATTTCAGGAAGGATC
>NW_015518114.1:1197-3190 GCF_001515645.1 Sinocyclocheilus grahami | reverse complement strand
TTCAGAGAGAATAGCCTATATTGATTTTTGCATTAAGGTTGCCTCCGGTGAAATATCATTCTCAATAGAGGTGACATGGTATGACCTGGCAGGTAAACAATTGCTTGGTCAAGTCCCCACACAATCGTAAAAATGTGGCATGCTCATTAATCTGAACAAAAGCAATTTTATTGGGAATCCAAATTATGTTACCTCTATTGTGACTACAACAGGGACTTGCACACTAACTTTACACCAGAAACAACAAAAGATCCAAGATCACTCCCATAATAATGAACAGGAGCGGACTACACTTACAGCGTGAGTTGCATTGTTTTACAAAGCACCTTTAGTTGATTGCTGCCCCGTTTTTACTTCGGTCATACTGTACAGCTACTTCAGAGTCTTTATTTTTACCTTCTGTTTACTATTAAAATGAATTACAAATGCAATGATGAAAAAAATAAAAAACATAGTAAAAATCTGTTAATTGGCTAAAAATAAGTTCCCTTACTCTATACGGTGAAAAACTGTAATAGATAATTGGACATATTATGTAATTGTACAGTAACGTACTGTTAAATGTACAGTTTTTGTAAGTTAAAAAGAATTCATCATATATTTGCGAATTCAGTAAATACAGTAAATTGATTGCTAAAATTCAGTGACTGCTCACATTTGATGGATTTTCATTGAAATAACAGTTTCTTATTTTTTTCATATCAGTTATGTACATAGGGTTTAAAGCTACATCTTACAGTATGTTATTAAATGATGTTATATGTTTTTTTACTGTAAATCAGTAAACCTGATTTTTACAGTACACATTTACTGTACTTTTTTACAGTAAGTTATATACCTAAATAACTCTGATATTCAATATAGCATCAGTAGCAACTAATGATGGGATACATATGCAAAACCAGTTTTTTTTTTCATGTTTAAAAATATTCGTACAAAACACTCGTAAGGCAAACTGTGATTTGCTCACCAATGGTCCCCAGCTCTGACATTCAGTGGGAAATGTGTATGAAAAGCTGTCTAATTCAGAAATAATGTGGCAAAGTGTAGGAAATTAGACAACAATTTAGAAAGTCTTTCAACCAAGAATAAGGCATTCAACCATAGGAATAGCAAAATAAAAAAGAACCACTGTTTTTTTTTTTAAATGGACTATATCAGTAATTTCCATCAGATATTAATGATTATTTGTAGTGAAAACACTGATTTTTAGTGTGCTGTTTATATTCTTACTCGGTGAAGTGTAACAAGTGTTTTGGTGTTATACAGTACATGTGTCTTAGGTGCAGCTACTCGAGCTGTGGGTTTAAGTCCTGACTCCTGTTGTGCTGTGTGTTTCCATTGCAAAATACATTTAACTCACCATCACGGTCTCTCCTTCTCTGTCTGTGGCCCTGCAGGGTCCCTTCAGATGGCTGTCACATGTTAGGGCCAGCTAGCTTTTTCATTCCAGCACCTTTGCACTTTCACAGCCCAAACACCTCCCCTCTTATGTCCCTCTCCTGCCGAGAGGTTTCGGCTTTTCTTATCCATTGCTTCAGGTCCGATGAAGAAAATGGGTTTTAGACCCAGAGTGTCAGGCTTAACTACTCTATTGATCTCTCTCAATGTCACAGGAAGAGAGAGAGAGGCTCAATTAGGTGTTGATCTTATGAGACACTAATCAGTGCCGGAACTGTCATTCACAAAGCCTGTCATTCAAGAGTACCTTGAGGAATAATAGAATAGGATTCACACATCAACTTGGTGAGAAACATTGCATACATGAAGTATTATAACAATTGTATGCCAATATTTTTATTATGCCAAGTTTTATGACATTTTATACACAGTTTGTCATAACATGGAAATAAATAATAGCAATTTATTAATATTTCAGGTATTTACGGTATTTTCTTTGACTAAAATGTTTCACAAACAAAACATGTTTTCTTGAGAATGTTATAATCGGCCAATAAATCTAATAGTCTTGTGTAATATCCCTAAAAAAGCC
>NW_015518114.1:0-629 GCF_001515645.1 Sinocyclocheilus grahami | reverse complement strand
AAATAAATAAATAACATTACTTATTCATGATAAGCTACTCAATGACGAGGCAAAAAAAGCAATGTAGATGCATTTAAAAAAATGCACATTTCCTAATGTTACATTTAAATTTAATAAAATTGGCCTTCACCTATGATTAATCAGATAATAAATCAAATATTTACCAAACTCCCTCTGAATCCTGCACAGGAGGCTACATCATCAATGTGAAAATATGATTAATGAACAGAGCTATTCCAGTAGACCGGGATCTCAGTGGGCAGACATTTCCACAATGAATTATTCCAGATTAAATCAATTGCAAGTCCTAAATGCTTAAAACAGAGCAGCAGACAGACAACATTTTCATAGGCTTGGATGCTCCATCCTACGTCTGCTGGGACACAGCTTTTTCACTGGAGCTGAGCAGATTATGAGTGCAAAACCATGAATATGAATGTACAGTTGTGCCAAAAAGAGCAATTCCAAAATCACAACTGTGTTGACGATGACACATCTTGTTCCAACTAAGCCATGTCAGCCAGGACGCAATTTTGAGGTGATTGAAATAATATACTACCAAGTAAACCATGCCTGTTTAATTTTGAATTTAAATATCTGTTTAATTCTGCTAATGACATTGCTAAAAC
>NW_015518113.1:1932-3190 GCF_001515645.1 Sinocyclocheilus grahami | reverse complement strand
AAAGGAAGGGAAAGAAATCAAAGACAAAATCAAATCAAGTCCTCATAGAGTGAGAGAAATATCAGCACCGTTTTTTGCAGAGATGTTTTCAGATGAGGCGGATAGTGAAAAGACAGGACCAATGGCAGTGGATAGTGCAGAAAACAGCTGTTTGACAAAGCTGAGACAGCACTCTTTAAAGCTAGTCGACTGCTGTAGGTGGAGTTGAGATCTAGATTGTGCTAGTGTGCGAGATCACAAAGCGGGGACATTTATCAATGCATGGACAGGAAGTCATTACAACAGGTAAATATTCCTTGTTGGAGTCAATGATGTGTTGTCTTGGTGAAGAGTAATCAAGAAAGCAAAGTAAAGATAATATTTTAATTAGCTACCATATTGACAGCTGAGGCCAGGTATTTTTGCATATCTCGCCTATTTGCTTTTTTTCCCTCATTTATCACTCTCTCTCCCTCACTCTCCCCCACAACGGCTCGTGTAAATAGGTTAGACTGTGAAAACATAAGAAGTCTTTGGACAATATAATTGCAGGCAAGAAAAATTCACTCCTGCAAACAGTTCGGCACTTGCTTGCATAATTAGCTTGAAGATACCCATTACATATTAACTAACTATGTGCAACCAGGTAAAAGTGATGTTTATCAATGTAGCATGTTAGCACCAGAGGTTTCACATGCTATTAATTGTCATAAGCAGTGTGTGAAGCTTTAGTCTCAACCATGTGTAACTGAAGTGTCAGACTCTCTTCTGGCTGTATGAATCACCCGAATAGTGATGAGGCCAAAGCCAGTGTCATGCTCTCCTTCTCTAATGACTCTGACATATGAGCTTTGTTCCACAGTAACAAGCACTATTGCTACAGCTAGAAATGTCTAATGATGATGTCTGAAAAAACATTATCCCTCCCTTCTCAATGCCACGTGGTCAATGTGCAGGCCCATAAATCAATCTGCAATGTTGCGGGTTTGTAAGTGGCTTTGTTTAACAACTCGCATGCAACATCAGATTCCTATAAAAACTACAAGTACATAAATGCCACTATGCCTCAAAAAAGGGGTGAAAATCATAAAGGCTTAATTTTCCTAGCTCAGTGTACAGATACACTACAAACAGAGCCGATCCTCCATAAGCAAAATACACAAGCTGCGTAGGGCCCCCGAAACACTGAGTGAAACACTGACAAATGCGTTTTATTAATTAATTCATAACTACTCTTACACTCTTAAAAATAAAGGTGCTTCAAACGGTTCTTCAAGCG
>NW_015518113.1:0-1359 GCF_001515645.1 Sinocyclocheilus grahami | reverse complement strand
CAACACAATTTTCCCTTCTTACTCGTGGCGTGACTTTTTGCTTGAATAAGGTGGACTAAAAAGGACTTGGTGGCATTTGGGGAATGAACAGTTTGTACAGGTCATTGATAGAAAATGGTATATCGCAGCACAATGAATTGTAGTAGTTGCTTGATGAATGGCACAGTCCATAGGGTGAGCCTGGTGGACATCAATCTGGAAATATCAAATAGCTCAAGAGTTTCCTTTTTATTTTATCCATACTGTATGTTTATATAATAGCTCCATTATTAGTGACAATAGAAAGAAATTGAGATGTATGGCTAGGCATATAGCACACTAGAACAGTAGTGCTCACCTGGTGGCTCAGAGCATTGTGTAACAAATAGATATTAAAAATTAAATTAATTGAAAAAAGAAAAAACAGGCTACAATTAATATGATTTCCCTTGCTATGAGGATACATATTTGCTTAGTGCAGCTAATTATTATTGTCATTATTATACTTGCATTTTATTTAATTATTTGATATTTTATGTTTTATTTTTTTACAAGAAATAAGTTGGGTCCCTACTTCGTTGAGTCCTGTAGCAAAACCATTTGAGAACCACTCTACATCAAGTGTGTGGCATTTTCATGAGTAATATGCACACTGATGTAGCAACCTTTCGTTTGTTTTTTTATTTGCTTATTTGTTGATTTCGAGTACTAACATGCAAATATTTTAAAAAGATAATGAAATACTAGTGACAATGATAGATGTGACATAATTATTGCTTTTCCTGCTTAAATGGCTGATTAAATGTTTCTCTTGGAATAAAGATCAAAATAATAACACTATAATCTTCTCAAACAGTCATCAAATCTTGCCAAAAGAGAGGCTTAGTTATTAAAGGACTATTTAATAAAGATCTCGGTTTGAACATCGTCTCTCTTTGCCATCTGTCTTTAAGTAATCTCTGTCAATGAAAAGGCTGGCAGCATTCTTGGTTTGGCTCGTCATCCTTTACCATGCAGCCAAAAATAAATACAAAATTAGAAAAACAATCAAGTCCTTAACAGACTAGAATCGTGCATATTGTGACTAGAAAACACACAATATTGTATGAGTGATCCGATGGTTCTCTAGCACTCAGCCTTATTAGAACACAGTTCTGTATCACAAAATGCTTCAACAGTCACATCAATAACATTGGGATGACGTTGAATGGGAATATTCTGGTTCAGTACAAATTAATAGAATAGTTCCTACATAACATGAAAATTTGCTGAAAATGTACTCCCCCTTAGGCCATCCTAAACTGTAGATTAGTTTGTTTCTTTATCGGAACAGACTTGGAGTAATTTAGCATTACATCACTTGCTCACCAATGGATCCTC
>NW_015518112.1:0-3191 GCF_001515645.1 Sinocyclocheilus grahami | reverse complement strand
CTCATCCCCTCTACTGTATGTAATCAACATTTTCAAACTTCCAAAAGTACATAAAGACATCATAAAATTAATCCATTGAGCGGTTTTGTCTAATTGTAAAAAGGAAACATGATAACTTTATATAATTTTAAAGATTTAAATTAGGATTTTATTCACATAAACACTGATCAAAATGCATACATAGAGCACATCAAAAATGGTAAACAGAAGCACAAACATGTATAAAGAACAAACCTCACTGGTTTTCACAAAACAAAAGTCTTTGGTACGACATGAGGGTGAGTAAATGATGACTGAATTTTCATTTGTTGGTGAACTATGCCTTTAAGGTTAAAAACAATTCTGTTATCATTATTACTCACTGGATTTATCCATCAGGAAGTGGATGCAAATAAACAAGTTATTCTGGTAAGTTGTTAGGAAAAGCACTGATCAGATTTTAATATGACCGTTAACCAACAAACTTGACACACAGAAGAAAAATGCTTCATACACGTGTCCACTAAATACTTCATTAATGCATCACATCTGTTACATGTTAATGGCATGTAGCTAATTACCTTAGGACACCTTCATCATCATGTCCTCATGTTTTTAATATGAATGAACTTTACACACTGCCTGCCCTGGATGAATAAACGCTGCCTTTGGCCTTGATAATTTAACATGCTGTGCAAAAATTGTTTTTATAAATAGATCAAGTTGCTTTACCATGAAAAAAAATCTTTCTAAAACACTGGCCAGGAAGTCATCAGGGGTGTTTCAGCCCCACATCATCATTTGTTTCATGCCTTTTCCCATACTCATGTAACAGGAGAGGTCTTGCTTGACTCTTGAGGCTAGAAGACACCCTCCTATATGGGAAACAGGCAGGGGCTGCTGGAGACATGGTTGTTAAGATACAGCATGGGCACAGAGTCCTAATGATCTCATCTGGGGCTTGTTATAGTGCTTCTCCGCTGCTGCTCTCCAAGAAGCAGATGTATCTGCAGTTTTCCTAATGGTTGCTTCAGAATGAGTGAGTGCTGGAACAGGCAGAACTGGAACACTGGAATAATGTGGGTTTGACACACGGCGATACTTACATCGATGTTATCTAACAAACACAGTGTTGCTCTGTGTGTTTATTTAATTCAGATTATGTGGAGAAGCGCCTCCCTTTATTCCATTAATCCTTTGATTACATGAGGGTGGAGCAGACACTGTGGCCTTTGGGTTAAATAGATTTTTTCACCATGAAATGCCAAAGTAGTAATTGTAGACCAAAGCATAAAAATTAAATCACAAAACCTTGAAAGTTAATTTCCAATTATGTCCAAAGATAATGACTTTTTTATTGCATTTTACTGAAAAGCTCTGAATATTATTGTTGATTAGTTTTTGTGTCACTATAAACTGCAAATGTTTCTTTAAATATGATTCCTTGAAGATTTATAACATTTATTTCCTGTGGAAATCTGTTCCCCCCCCCCACATTTGTCAAATCTCTTGACACACTCTATAAAATTAGCATTTGTTTTTGCTGTTTTATAAATTAAATTTTTAACCTTTATTTTTACAGTTTATTTTTACATTTACAGTGTATATTTATCTGTAATAACTATAGTAGATTAACAGAAATTATGGTTATCATAGTACATTTCTGTAAAGAATGTAGCCCAGCATTTTCAGGAACATATATATGGCCCTATATTTGAGATGTTTGTTTATAATTTCCATTTATAAGAGATATCTTGGACCACAAAAATAGTCATAAGGGTAATTTTTTTTAATTTTTAAAAAGCTGGATAAATAAGCTTTCTATGGATGTATGGATTGTTAGGACAGGACAATGTTTGGCCGAGATACAACTATTTGAAAATCTGGAATCTGAGGCTGCAAAAAAATCTAAATATTGAGAAAATCATCTTTAAAGTTGTCCAAATGAAGTTCTTAGCAATGCATATTACTAATCAAAAATTCAGTTTTTATATATTTACGGTAGGAAATTTACAAAATATCTTCATGGAACATGATCTTTACTTAATATCCCAATGATTTTTGGCATAAAGGAAAAATCGATAATTTAGACGCATACAATCTTTATTTGGCTATTGCTAACAATATACCCCAGCGACTTAAGACAAAAAATTGAATCTTTCCCTGTGACTCAACTTATGTATCTTAACCTATACTCTACAGTCTACCTGTACCGTACCTGTTATAGACACTGAACTATCATTAAAGTATCATTTAAAGATATTTTCATGTCAATATATTAAATCAAAATCTGTGGTGCCCTGCTAATGTATTAGAAAAATGCATGATAATATTACTGCACAATGACCTTTACCATAAACCTATGCTTCCAATAGCCTGTTCAGTGAAAACCCATTTATTTTAACCTCCATATCAAGATTGCTAGAGTGAAACCGGCAAAGCACTGTATTTTCTGTGCTAGTAACTTAATCCAGCTAGGATTTACGGGGGAAATGGTGAGGTCAGTGTTGTTAACAGAGGGTTTAAATGGAGATTGAATTATTCTTTACACTGAAAAAGCAACATCTAAATGAACTAGTTTTAGACAAGTCAAAAGTGTTATCATCTTTGAACCAACTTATACAGTATACATCAATGTATACCTATATATAGGTATACATTGATGTATACTGTATAAATTGGTTAATCTTCTTCCGACAGCTTGTTAAATGAAAAAGCCATTTATATTAACCTTCTGTGTCGAGGTTGCTGGGGTGTATCTGGACATTTCTCAACCATTTCTGAAAACAATTCACTTTAAGATCCCATGAAATCAGAGAAATAGAGAGCCATTATGTCTCAGTTTAACGTGCAGGGTCAGCAGAGGTGACGTCTCTTATATTGAATCAAACTGACTGGTTGTGGTTAAATGTTAAGAGATTTCCACCTTTTCACACAGGTCACTGTGCTTCATTGTAGATTCCGGTACAGCTTCTGGTTCAACAGTAGCAGTGAAAGGAGACATTCTGTGTCTATAGAATGAATTTGATCATTTAGCCATCCAGCATTTTAAATGCAGTCATACCTCTTGTACAGATGCCCATATGATTTGATGTCAGAGGTGCAGGTGGTTTTTTTAATTTATTACATTTTCAATATATGTTTCTCTTGCAGTGTGTCTCATCATATATTGATAGCGGTAAGGGTGCATATATATATATATTTATTTATTT
>NW_015518111.1:1057-3200 GCF_001515645.1 Sinocyclocheilus grahami | reverse complement strand
ATTATTCAAAGTCTTCTGATTGGATGGAATTGCTGTCCAGCATCCGTGCACTCACAGTCCCCCCCCCCACCCCCCTTAATGAAGCATTTTTGTCATTCTCTTCTCCTCTCTTACAACTGGCTGTCTCCTCCTCGGTTATGCTCAGATCATGCTCATTTATTATCAGTGACATACACACTATGTCCAGTGACCTCACACCCCCTGCTGCTGGGACAACAGTGTCTACTGAGTCTATTTTCGTGTCCCTGAGGTGCTTTACAGCCACATAAATCCCTTGGTAGTAAGATGAGCTGACAACCAAAAATGTACTTTGACCATCAGTAAATTATATCCTCAAAATATTTATCTGTGAATAAAAACAGACACTTGCTCTCTGGTGTTGTTTGCTGACTCTGACTGGCCTGTCTGAGTAAAGTAGTTACAGGTCATTAGGAACAAGAACTGCTCTGCTAAGTCTACTAATGAGAGCCACTAATGATGGCTGACCTGTCTTTCGTTTCTGCCAGTAACACCTCCACCCTTCCCTTTTATTCTTCTTACTGGTTTATTTCTCCATTTAAAGAAAGAATAAAAAAAGAAAGGATACTGTTGTGTCCTAATAAGCCACAACCACGCTAAGCAAAGAGTGATGCATTTTATTGATCTGCTTGTTTGTATTTCTGCTGCGTCACGCCAGGTTGCCCCGCCCACACTGCAATCTCATTGGACCGAGGTATCGTCACTCATGTATGTTGAACATCAAACAATGACGAGAAGATTCTGATTGTAAAAGCTTAGCTATCGGATATATGACATGACAAATCCTTCACGTTCCACAAGGAAACTTACCATCTAAAGAGTATCCATACCGTGTGGTGAAGCATTACAGAAGTCATGAAAATACTTGACGTCTTGGGTTTATGCTCTTCAGCTGCAGAAAGAGCATTCAAATGCATCCACTGTTTTGATTGGCTGCGTTTTGTGATTGATTGCGTGGAGTCACTGCCCATTTCGTGTGAGGTGTAGACAGACATTTTGCTTGTGGAAAGAATCCAGCCATCTAAAATGCTTAGAGTGAAAAACATGTTGCTTACTAATGTACATGTACATTCATGTATTTACTAATGCTTATTAAAGACAACGATATTAAAAGACTAAATTCAGCATACACCTTGATGATGCATGCTATATACAAGCAAGCACAAGTTTTCTCATTAAATAATTAAAATGTGATGTAATGCAATGCAAGTCAGTCACACTGGAGGACTAAATTCAGTATACACCTTAGCTAAAAGCACCTAAAGCAGACCTTGAACAGATGAGCAGATAAACCCAGAATATAAATGCAATGCACAAATTTTCATGTTAAGTGATAATAAAATGCCTTGATGGAATAAAATGTCATTGCATATTTTGTGTTTGTATTCTTATCTATGCATCTGCTTGCCTATGCATCATCAGTAAGGTGTATACCGAATTTGATCGTTTAATATCAGCATTTTAGAATGTCCCAAGGACAGATTGCGCCTGCTTCGTCTGCCGCTTTTGCTGCAAGATGTTTTCAAAGGAGACACTGTACAATCAGCATTGAGCATTCTAAATTGTTCATAAAGTTTCCTTACCCGTCTTCAGTCTCTCTCTTCTGTCTCTCTTTCTCTCCAGTATGCGTTTGGTGCTCTTCTCCACTGCTTCTCTACCACTGAAGCCAAACAGCTGTGGAGTTTATGATGCTGGCAGCTTAAAAACAGAGAAGAGTCACGTAGGGAGGCCTGACCATGGCCATATATATCTCAGACAGGCAACAGGATCTGACTCCATAGGCTGCTGAAACAAAAGATAGCTGTGCACAAGAGTTTCAGGTCAAATGCACCGAAGTAATACAGGCAGGGTATTAAACCAAAAGCCTTCTCCTATGACTTCTTATATTAAATGACTGAGCATTGGATTAGATTTTTGTGCCTTTGTGGGACATCTCTGAGTTATTAAGAGTTAGTTACTTTGGCTGTGGCTAGCACACACGCAATGACACATGGATATTTTAAGACCTCTTACAATGTAACTGCTCTCATCCACTTGCCTGAGCTGTTACTGAATATGGAAGCCCGTATATGCCACAGAATAAAATAATTAAAAAGATAATTGCGACTTTTTAATCATACAATTC
>NW_015518111.1:260-754 GCF_001515645.1 Sinocyclocheilus grahami | reverse complement strand
GTTGTTTAAGAGTAATATAGAAGTCTATGGCCTGTGCCTCCCTCAGTCTGATAAAAAAATATCCCTTCTTCATCTGTTCTGCCTTTTCCCCATCTTCACACAACATGAGGTGAGGACACAATGTAATTACACCAATTTGCATGTGTTAATTTGATTAATTAGTGAATTGAAGAGGGGGAGGGGACTACATGCATGTCCTCACAGACAAGGGCTTCTCGAAATCAGTGCACTTAAAAATATAGTTTTTGGCAAAACCTTGTGGTAGAGTTTTGATTTGAGAAACCGTTAATTGGCTTTTGAATATGTCAAACTAATTAGACATGCACAGTTGAAGCATGATCCGTTTGAATGCAAAGAGCTACTCGAATGGCCAAGGGATATTTTTATTTTATTTTTGAGATTTGCCATCCCCTCCTCTCACTTATCAAGATTTGGAGATAATTGCAATTAGAATCATTAGCATAAGTTAATGAATTTCTCGCCTACTTTTTTTT
>NW_015518111.1:0-250 GCF_001515645.1 Sinocyclocheilus grahami | reverse complement strand
TTTTTTTTAATGATCTCAGGCCACAGAATAGAGCACCGAATTTAAAGCACATGGTCTCAGAATGTCAGGATGCATGGGACGCCAGATTGGCTTTATGAGAACCTCCAAATGATTTTAACTGGTTAAACGCTATGACGATCTGAATGCAAATACACAATACTGTAAACATACTGTAATGTGTTTACCACACAGCAGCTTTCATTTCAAGCTGCTTTTCCTGATTTATGTTTGCTCTGACGGTGCAAATTTT
>NW_015518110.1:2852-3191 GCF_001515645.1 Sinocyclocheilus grahami | reverse complement strand
TGTATTTTTGATCAAATAAATGCAGCCATGGTGAGCAGAAGAGACTTCTTTCAGAAACATTTAAAAACTGAATAATATTAGGAATAAATTACATTTTAAAGAATTCAACAGAAGATTAACTATATCTAACAATATTTCACAATATTACTCTTTTTACTGTATTTACATGCAGCTGGTAATCTTATGGACCCCAAACGTTTGGTGTAGATAAACTAATAAATAAATCAACTCCATCATAAGTGATGTTATATTTCAAAACCATGCATTTATTGAGAAGCCGGTGAGTGCAGACGATGCTCAGCAGGTTGAGCTGTTTTCTTTCGGTCAGAAGCCTGTGTC
>NW_015518110.1:593-1529 GCF_001515645.1 Sinocyclocheilus grahami | reverse complement strand
ACACACACACACACACACACGACCCCCGAGTCTGTCCTCATCAAACACTCGCTCCTCTTTCTCTGTGTGCTTATGGCTGCTGAGCAACAGAATCACCAGCTGCTTTATTCACCAATAAACAACTCGGAACGGAATAATGAAAACATCTCCAGGTCAAAATTCACCCTAAATTTACAACAACAACAACAAAATAATAATAATAATAAATGAATATTTAAAATAATTAAGAAAAAAAACTATGCCATTAACGTTTTGTCATATTATTTTCATAATAATTAAACATATGTATTACCAGATGTATATTTGTTTATTTGTTTAACACTTAAATTGTTTGGGGTCGGTAAGATTTTATATATATTAAAAAAAAAAGAATACTTTTTTTCCATCTAGCATGCATTAAATTGATAAAGTGTCAGTAAAGACATTTATAATGTTACAAAAGAGTTCCATTTTAAATAAATGATGTTCTTTAGAACTTTCTGTTCATCTGTGAATCCTGAAAAATACAATGTATCAGTTTCCACAAAAATATTTTGATAATAATCAGAAATGTTTCTCGAGCAGCAGATCAGCATATTATACTGATTTCTGAAGATCATGTGACACTGAAGACTGGAGGAATGATGCTGAAAATACAGCTGCGCATCACAGAAATACATTACAGTTTAACAGAGATTCACACAGAAAACAGCTGCTTTACATTCGAATAATATTTCATTATTTTTACTGTATTATTGATCAAATAAATGCAGCCTTGCTGAGCAGAAGAGACTTCTTTCACAAACATTAACATATCTTACTGTCACCAAACAGTATGCACTTTAATATGACCTGCAGATGTTCCTGACAAGCTCTCTCACACACACACACACACACTCACTCACACACACACACTCACACACACACACTCACACACACACACTCACACACACACAC
>NW_015518110.1:0-226 GCF_001515645.1 Sinocyclocheilus grahami | reverse complement strand
GCTCTTCTCTGCATTAATGGGGGTGTGAAATGGAGCAGGAGACTTTCTCATCTCACACACACACACACACACACACTCAAACACACACACGCACGCACACACACACACACACGCCCCCACTCACTCTCTCTCACACTCACTCACTCACTCACACACACACACACACATGCCTCCATTCACTCTCTCTCACACGCACACACACACTCACACACACACACACACACAC
>NW_015518109.1:1966-3192 GCF_001515645.1 Sinocyclocheilus grahami | reverse complement strand
ATAAAATAAAATAAAATAGAATTAAAATTTTTCAAAATATATATATATATAAAAAAATAAAAAAAATAAAAAAATAAAAAATATAAATAAAAACATGTTTATAATAAATAAATAGGCCTAAATCATTTATTTATTTGACCAAATAAAGCGGGTTGAGTCTGCTGAAGCGGTCACCCAATCCTCACATCATCCCAAAACCACCTCAGGTGTTTCAAGCCTCCATAATGACACAATCATGCCGTCACTTTCTAGATCGGCAGCTCGTCTGCTGATATGTCAGATAATACACGACACAATCAGCTCTGCGGCGGCTCGGGGTTTAAGGTCAGAGGTCAGCTGGAGGAGCTGTGGGGGCATATTTGCTCAGGCCTCGACAGGCTACAGCGTGGCATCGGCCCACAGACACGCAGAGTCATGCATGACCCCAAAACAACAAGAACCGCATTCGACCGATGCTTCTGCATGCTTCTGGTGTTTCTGATAAGAGATAATAACATACTCCATTAAAGAGAGACACCGCCTCATCAAACTACAAATCATGCAAACACACAGCAACCAGACGAAGAGTGGGAACACTGGGCCAATCCCGTCTCAAAGAGAGCATCACTTGCCCTACTTACTATGAAGGGCACTTGAAGTACGCACTGTGAAGGGTGCAGGACGTCACGGTCTCGTGTGCACGCTTTATAAAAACAGACATGCCATTCAACTTCACTCCGAATCAGAACGACGCCTTAAAGACACAGCCAAACTCATGCAACTCTTGCAAATACAACTTTCGCATCAGTTACTGCCTCTGTGTCTGTGAAATTTGCATCAGAGCTTTATAACTAAAACCAAATGTTTTAAAATATTTTTGTTAAAGCTGAAATCAAATATTAACGTTTAAAAAAGTTTTGAAAAAAAAAAAGAAATAAGTTGAAGCACTAAAATTATAAATTAACTGAATTAATTAGAAATTATTACACTTTTTATTATTATAAAATAATTGGAAACAGAACTAAAACCAAACTAGTTAATTGAAATAAAGCTGAAATAAAATAAAATAAAATATAAATATTAAAAGATGTTACCTTGATAACTAACTGAAATAAGATGAAGCATTATAGTTATGGGAAGCAACTGGAAATAAACAAAAAATAAATCTGAACTAAAACTAAAACTGAAGGAAAAAAAAAACTGAATGAAACCAAAACTGAAAAAAATACATAACAAATAAATAAAAA
>NW_015518109.1:0-468 GCF_001515645.1 Sinocyclocheilus grahami | reverse complement strand
GATCTAAAGAAATTCAAGAACAGATTGACATGTATCGGTCTGGAAAGGATTATAAAGCCATTTCTAAGGCTTTAGGACTTTAGCGAACCACGGTCAGAGCCATTATCCACAAATGGAGAAAACTTGGAACAATGGTGAACCTTCCCAGGAGTTGCCGGCCAACCAAAATTACTCCAAGAGCACAACGACAATTCATCCAAGAGGTTATAAAAGAACCCAGAACAACATCTAAAGAACTGCAGGCCTCACTTGCCTCAATTAAGCTCAGTGTTCATGATTCAACAATAAGAAAGAGACTGGGCAAAAACGGCATCCGTGGGAGAGTTCCAAGGCAAAAGCCACAGCTGACCAAAAAGAACACAAAGGCTCGTCTCTCATTTGCCAAAAAATACCTTGATTATCCACAAGACTTTTTGGGCAAACATTCTGTGGACTGATGAGACAAAAGCTTAACTTTTTGGAAGGTGT
>NW_015518108.1:1451-3192 GCF_001515645.1 Sinocyclocheilus grahami | reverse complement strand
TAATTTAGGGCCTCTGCAGCGCGAGCAGCCTGCCATCGAAACAACTCACAATTAGAAGGGGAAATATCATATTTGAGAGCACCACTGACGATAGAGCTAGAAGAAGCACGTAAATTGTGACAGGTTAATGAGCTCATTGCTCTATTGCGATCAGCGTCGGTCATTCATCCGCTCTTGGCGCAACAAAAAAAAACGCCTTCTCGGAGCGCGTGACGCAACTGAAGCTGTTCTGTCTATTTTCCCTCCCCCTCCGTGGGCTGTTCCGCTTCCATCACTCGCCGTCCCCCAGTTATAGCTGTTTCTCCTATCTACGAGCAGGCGACTAACATGGATATTGCAAATCAGGTAGGGCATTTTGGGTTCAAAATAATTTTAGAATATTTTTGCCGTGTTTAATAATGTACATGTTTTTCGTCAGGCATTCGTAGTGTACGATAAAGATGCGCTTAAAAATGGTGGTGGAAAATTCTAATAGAGAGAGGTGCCCTGCTGATGCTGTCCGTCTGTTCACCGATACAGTATATCAAGGGGCTTTCTTTCGTGACTTCCTATATTTTCGTTTTTATAGTATAGTATAGTATTTAAAACAGATCTGATGAAGGGCTAGATTTGTTAGACGTATAGACGTAGAGGGTTGTGATACATGCAATTAGACATTTACTAAATGCACATTTATTTGTATGATATCAAATTATATTTTGCAATTTTACATTTTGTTTAGTGCAAAAACGTAACATCAATCCAAACCGAATGCACGAGGCCCTTTATCACTTACAGATGCGCTCGTAGATATGCTTTTAAAATGGCAGCTGACTTCCATCCCAACACTGTTACTGTGTGACTTTCAGCTCCGAGCCCAGGCCTTTCTGTATTATTATTATTATGATTATGATTATGATTATTATTACATTTGTTTTTTTATATTATATAGGCAGGGATCGAGAAATCTGTGTCTACTGAATATGACACACAATCATATATTGGTTATTGATGCTTATATTTACAGAACATCGTCTGATACACATTTTTGCAAGGTGATGCAAACTGCATTCATGTGTAGGCCAATATCATATATTGCAATGAATTATTAAATTGCGTAAAGAGGAGATCTAAATCGTTGTATTGATCGATTTATTTATTTGCATGGTGTTTAAAGGAGGACCATCCTCACGGGCAAACAATGGTGTCGTGTGAAACCGCACCTTCCTACGTCACTCATGTCCGAATAAAATCGGCATCACATACTTCAGGTCTGATGAGCAAATATTTCCCAATATCATAATAATGCCGTAATGAAAAAAAGCGCACGTCACATTTAAGCGCAACATTTAATATGTTTGCCCTTGATTAAGGGCCGTGCAATTTTCCAGATTGCTAGAGAAGAGCACCATCATTTTTTTGTTAGATTTTGGCGTTGAAAATGGTTTGAGAAATCTCTATCGCGTGCTGTTCAGAGGCTCTTGGGCTCGAGTATAGCGGTGACGCGCGCGCAAGGCAATCTGGCAATGGTTCAAGGTCCTCGCGACTCACCTTCCCTTCAGAGATATAATGAATTGATGACTTGAAATAATGTTTTTTTTTCACCCTGTTGCTGTTTTTTCGACGATGCTTTACAGTAGCAGCAGATGCTATGCGTAGGTTTCACAATCACTTCAAAATAAATAGCGAAGAGGCCTGTTTGTGTTAGGAGTCATCGTGGTGAAGACAGATCATCCACAACATCTATCTATCTATCTATCTA
>NW_015518108.1:0-1344 GCF_001515645.1 Sinocyclocheilus grahami | reverse complement strand
TGTGTGTGTGTGTGTTTGCGCGCGCGCTATATAAAATGGTGTGTTAATTAGTTTTAGTCCATATAAGATTTTCAGCCATTAATTTACTTAGACCTGGAACTAGAGGTTTAAGCACAGATGTCCCCCGCCTGACGTTTTCCGCTCTTCATTCGCAAAAAAAATATTTTTTTTCTCACGCTCTCAATGCTTTCTGTTCCCGAAGGAATGAATTGAGAACGCCCACTGTGCGCCAGGGTAAGCGGCGCATCGTATACACACCGTGAACTCACCGTTACCTAGATGCACGTGGGAGAACGCACAATTGCAGAGTATTAGTGCCCTCTATTGATCACACAGTGCTTCTAGTTTGTACATAGTGGAAAATGGCATCAAATAACAGGCTATGTAGTAAAATGCTGAACAAAGGCACATTTGTATCCTGTCTACATCATTCTGATTATACATACAAGGCATTTATAATTCTCCAAATTGCTTTTTGTGTATAATAAGCTCACATAATAAGCTTATGTTTGATACATTTGCTCAGTTTAATTGATTCACTGAATCACAAAACTCAGTTTAGTTCATTTGGGTCGGTTTCTGTCTGGGATCAGTCTTTTCTGGGCTTGGTAATGTGAGCTGATCTGATTTTGTTTGATTTGATCAGATTTGATTTGTTTGGTCTGTCTTGTGTGGTGTGTTTTTTTCCCTGGTCTGTTGTAGCTTGTGTGGCCTGACTAACTGTTTAATAGTCTCGCTTGGACCTTGTCTGGTCTGGTGGTTAGGCTATGTGATTCGTTTTTTCTAACACAGTGTGTTTAGGCTTTTTCGTTTGTTTTTACAATAACTGCATTAGTATGTCTTGTTATGGTTCCTCAATTGGTTATCAGTCTTTGTTTAGATGTTTTTGTTCTCTTGGCCTCATTTGATTTGTTTGGTTTGCCTATGTTTATGATGGTTTAATGTGGCTTGATGTGTGTCTATTGTTTTGGTCTCCTGTGATGTTTCCTGGGTTCATAACACAGCCCAGCTCAGCGATATGACAGATGGCAGAGTATCTCAGTGAAATTTAATATCTTCATTCACCATTCAGTCCTTCCACCAGCCATAAGTCCATAAGTAATCTCTATGACTCTAAATCCTGAAAGGAAAAGTAATGTGCTTTTGTCCATGTCAGGATGTTGGTGTCACATGGTGTAAGATGATTTCATTTGGTTTATTTAGTCTGTATTTTAATTGCATTCATACACACCTCCTACAGTAAATCATTTTAATATGTAATATATGACATTATCACATTTGCACCAGTCTTCACAAATTTCATCCCTGTCTGATGTGTGATTGTGAGTGTTCAGATGAAAATGT
>NW_015518107.1:2478-3192 GCF_001515645.1 Sinocyclocheilus grahami | reverse complement strand
CGATACATATTGATATTGAATTATTGTCCAGCCCTATGATTATGGTGTTATTTGTGAAATTGAAAAAAATAGAGTATGGCTGGTCTCAGTAGGGTTATTGCCCTTATACAAAAAAATTATAAAAACATGACTAGTACAATGACATTTTCTAGAATTGTTACAACTGTCAAATCAGAAATCAATTCAAATTGAATTTCCACTGTGCTGTATCTTTCCTGTCATGACATTTAAAACATTTTTTTTAATCTTTATTTTTAGATTTGGACCACTTATTTTCTCAGATAGGACTGCTGTATGGACTTGTTCATGATGAACTGTGAGTTATTGGCCACATGCAGTGCACTGGGTTATCTTGAAGGAGATGTTTACCACAAAGAACCAGACTGCCTTGGTAAATGCTTAGACCTTTAAGCCAAACCTGCTCTACTGCAGGAATTTCAGGAAAATGTGTTCTGCATTTTGTCTACTGAATTGTGTATTTTGAATATGATAATTGTATCTTATGACACACTCATGGTTGTGATTTATTTATTATAGAGAGTGTGAAGGATTTGATTCGTTACTTGAGACATGAGGATGACACAAGGGACATCAGGCAGCAGCTGGGAGCTGGACAGATTGTTCAGAATGACCTCTTACCCATCATCACTCAGCACACGCAGGACAAACCGCTTTTTGATGCCTGTATCAGGTGTTTGAGCTCATTGTTTTTTT
>NW_015518107.1:0-855 GCF_001515645.1 Sinocyclocheilus grahami | reverse complement strand
GCTGCAACAAATGACTATTTTGATAATCGATTAATCTGATGATTAATAGAACAATTAGTTGATTAATCGATTATTTTACTGATTAATCGGTAGGCTTTGATTATTCAGATTTTGCTATTTGTTAAAATATTGAGTTATACATAATTCAATACATATTCTTATGCATATAAATAATCTTTATAGCAGAAAGTCAAGTTGTAATTCTAACTAAAAGTGACATTAAATGTTTCCCACAGACTTGCTTTCTATTTGTGGGGGCACTTCCCCAGGGGAAATATTTGTATATAATATAAATATAAAACGCAGACTGGCTTATTGAAAGTGCAAATTCATGCTCTGTCAGCAGGAGGCGCTTTTGGAGCGGCAGAAAAAGCGGTTTCCCCGGAAACGGCTGTAATCAAAGCAGTGCTGCGTCATAAACGCTACTTTATCAGGCATTATAGGAAAGATTAAATGAAAATGACATCAAAACTTTTCTGAAGACAATCAGTTCCCTTCAAAAAAGATACATTTATATAAAAACACCCGTGCCACGTTTTGATTTTGAAACGTGCAGTGCTCATGTTTATTCAACGAAGTCAAAGCCTCTTGGAAAATCTATTTGTTGCAGTCAGTGTTGATATTGTGGCGGGTCGCCACAAATAAATAAATGGATTGGAAACCCTGGTGTTTTTTTTCCATGTTTAACACTGTAAAGCTGCATGCTTTAAAGAGTTATATAAATAAACCTGACGTGACTACTAGAGTGTCCATTGCAGAGCTGGTGCAAACATGTCCACATCACTATGATCAGATGCTTTCTTAACGGCCGTTTTCCCACACTGTAATTTTTGTTGTGTGTTTATTTTGTTGTGT
>NW_015518106.1:2096-3192 GCF_001515645.1 Sinocyclocheilus grahami | reverse complement strand
TGTGAATTATACAGGATTGTTTATGTGAAGCTCCAGGCTAACATCGGAGAAATAATAAGAATGTTTTTCTGTCCATGTTCCTGAGCACATACAACATTGACTGTGAATTGAAATCAGTTACGAAGAGGGAAGCTATAAAAAGAACTGCATGCAACAATGCTCTGAGAACACTGCAGAGCATGCCACAAAATATTGTCCCCAATAATTCAATTATTCCGACGAACAAAGACACAGGAGACTGAGACGGAGATAATTCTGTGCTGCAGTACGAGAAAATCCCTCTGCTTTATGGTGAATTTAGATCTTCACGTTAGATCGCTTTTTAATACACCACATTTCTGTAATTATGGTATATTTCATGCCCTCGTATTTCATTATGGAGTAGGATTTATATGCCATAACGGAGCAAAAATAGCCATAAAGTGACCAGGAATGAAGGAAGTATGGACAGATATAGGTAGCAAAGAGAGATGAAACGGAAGATAGAACATCTGTTTCTCATGCCGGTCAGATTACAGGGGCTGACACCATAAATCTTACTTATTGTCGGATGGAGAAAAGGAGGACAGGGAGACGCTGACAATGCTCTCCAGAATTTCAACACATTCAGTTGGCAGGGAAACCAGTCTAACAGACTCAGAGGAAGTAAACACGGTGACATTCAGGCAGTGGGTCAATTTGAGAATTTCAGCTCTGACTCAAATCTCTGGACTTTTACATTATTTCTGGACATCACAGACCTCAGACCTACTAGTTTAGTTCAGTTTCAAAAATATACAGCTTCACTTCTTAGAAAAATTATAGCAACTTGCTGTTTATGTATAAAAATATTATAAATGACCTAAATGAGTGAAATCGCCATCATCTACTTTCATAAAGTAATCCAGTATATCGGAGTTGGACAAAAACATTCATTCATTCATTCATTTAAAGATTGTACATTTGAATTGTCCAAAAACCACATTATGAATTTGAATATACGGATGATGACAAGCAAGAGGATTGTTCACAGTGACAAATATTGTGAAATGTTTATGGTATTAAATAGTTGTATTAGCTAATTTAATACAGTGAATTGAACAAACATTAAAAAAAA
>NW_015518106.1:0-495 GCF_001515645.1 Sinocyclocheilus grahami | reverse complement strand
GAATTACATTTTAAAATATATTAAAATTTTAATACATTTAATCAAATTGTAATAATATTTCACAATACTGATCAAAAACTGCAGCCTCAGAAAGCATAAGAGATTTCTTTCAAAAATGTTACCGACCCCAAACTTTTGAACAGTGATGTAGCTAGACAGATATTCTCTCATATATTTCACTGACACGTATGAGGGGAGACCACAAGTCCCAAAAAGGGGCAAGTTGGGACATGTTTTATTGAAAACTCACAAAGTTTCTTAGCTGTCAATCCATTGTGATTCATAAATGAACCTTACATAGGGAAGGATTTATAATATGTTGAAAATACAACACTAGGTTAGCCACTAAAACGTGTGCCATAAAGAAACGTAAATGTATACGGGGACTGATATTTTCTGTCTGTGACTTATAAACAAAAATTGCATCTCCTGTCTCTGATTAGGTTTTCCAGCTACAGTACAGTGAACATCCACTTCACTAGAGCAGATGAATCA
>NW_015518105.1:2034-3193 GCF_001515645.1 Sinocyclocheilus grahami | reverse complement strand
TGGTGGTAACTGATCAAAAAGGTTCACATTAATTTCCATGTTGGGCATATGTTGAATATTTAGCACTTCCATCTGCTCTGAAGACAAGCAAGTGTATAGTCATACATAAATGTATGAAATCCCCCCGCCCGTCCTCTTTAACCTGTGGCAGAGAAGATTGTAAATATGATATTTATAAGCTTTAATCATGTGGTATATCTGAATAACACCCAACAAATTTGATAAGATCCAAACACTGTGAGAAATAACAAGCTATTTATAAACTTTTGGGAATGAGCAAAACGATCACTTTACCTCATTAGTGTACTTATTTTTTATCAGATTTTTTTTTTGGGGGGGGGGAGGGGGGGGGGCAAAGAAGTCTCAAATTCTAATATGCACTAAATTTTGCACATAGTTTCTCAAGTGTTATAAAAGATATTACGACGTGATCTGATTAAAGCATAACATTTACTTACTGATTTATCAGACAGTTGCAAAAGAAAACCATTCTGTGCTTTAAAAAGTCACTTAGCCTAAGTTTTCCTGAGATGTTCATTTAAAAGCAGTGATACTTTTAAAATAAGAACAAATAATGATTTAATAATAATAATAACAAAAATAATAATAATATATGTCCTCTTGTATTCAAATAAATGAATACATAAAAACACAAATAACAATTATAAAATAATGCATAACAAAACAGCAACAATAATAATAAGTCTATTGTATTCCATTAAGAATAAAAAAGAACATATAAAAATACAAGTAATGGCTACAAAACAATTCCTATTTTGGAAACAAACAAACACACACACACTAAATGCATTTCATATGTATTTCCTTTTGTATTTCATAAAAGATCAATAAAATACATACTAATAATAATAATAGTCCTTCTGTATTCCAAAAAATCTAAAGATATACAAGGTAAACTTAGTAACTACAAATAAATACAGCAATACAGCATAGTATTGTATTAACATATTAACAACAAAAAAAGAGTCATTTTGTATTCCATGAAAAATAAATACATACAATGATACATACTGCCACCCAACAAGAATAACATCAAGAAAAATATTAATATTGACCAATGAAAAAAAAATTGTCTTCAATTTTACCAAATTGTAAGAGTACCGAAAGGCTTCAACGCTAACAGACATGAGCTAAAGGC
>NW_015518105.1:0-258 GCF_001515645.1 Sinocyclocheilus grahami | reverse complement strand
GATTGCAGTTTTAACATAACCTAATAAACTTAATGTGATGCATATTTGTCATAAATGAAACTAGTAAGATGTTTAAAATTAAATAATAAATAAAAATGACAATGTATTATTAACCTTTTGCATGTATTTGATTTTATTTGAATAATCATCTTTTTAAAATGAATATTGTTTTCAAATGATGGTTTATTGTGAAAACAACAAAATTGATTCAGTAACATAAATTATGTCTAGCTTTAAAGGGGTCATATGATGCGATTT
>NW_015518104.1:1759-3193 GCF_001515645.1 Sinocyclocheilus grahami | reverse complement strand
TGCACTGACATTTCAGCCCGACATATAATCAGCAAGAAAAAAAAATACCTTCGTTGACACGAATGAAATTTGGAGGAGGCTTGAGTCGCATATTGAGGCTGTGTGTGTGAAGAGACTGCAGACAGCAGCAGTCAGGCGGCTCGTTACGGCCACAGCCACAATGTCAAACGATGAACGGAAGCGTGCAGCGCCACCTGTCGGACAGTAGTATATATGAACAACAAGACATTTCTCCAAAGTTTACACTTTTTGTTCACAGATGTTCAACACCGCAGCACACATCAATATAAAAATGACAATCAAATGTTATCCTATAAAATCAGCTATTTATATTGAAATAATCTTTGCGTGTAACTGGGCACTTTTTTTGTCGGGTGTTTTTTCTATTTCATTTTTTTACATTTTTGGTTATATTAAAATATATTACGATTCATCGGTTATTTTTGCTACTCTCCAAATTTTTTTATGTATAGATTTGATTATTTTATAGATATATGTGATATAATATGTATTATATCCTTTTAGACCCATAATTTAAGCCTCTTTATATTATAACCAATACTTTTACTGTTTGTAAGGGATAAAATGATTAGAGTAGTTCAGCAGACTGAAATGTAAATGACTGTACATTAAAATACTGTATTAGATAGACTTCTCAGTTTGAATAATGTACTATCAGGCATTCAAGACTTTTCATTTTGCACGTTTTCTCTAGTAACGTTCATTCTGCTTTCTCTTCAAGCAATGGAGAGCTATGTCCACCTATTAACGATGTTTCTTGTCTAATATAACTGCTCATGTAAATTCCTTGTAAAAAAAATCCAATTTGTTTTTTTTTAATTTTATTTTAATATGCAAAATATTGTAAATATCTTATTCATCTACGAACTTTTATTTTGCCCTAACTACCAATGGTGACCATGGCTTCACTCTGCGTTGATGAGCCAATCAGTGCAGGCCTTTTTCACGCACTCCCTCAACAGTCATGGTGGGCATGAGCGTTTTGCGGACGGCGGCTGCTTTTACAGCCAGATTAAACCCGCTGAAACGAACGTGTCAATCTTCAAATCTGCTCTCCAGGACTGTTGCACGTTCAGAACAAGGTAAAGGGTATTTATTGTTACTAAACAAAACCATACGACCGTTTAGAAGGATTATTTTCAGCAGTGACCTTGCTTTGCTTGCTTAGCATGTCAAGTGTAAACTGGCCTCTACAACAATCCCCTCTATAACCTTCCTATAGCTGTCACATACAGGTGAATGTATAGCTATGTAAATATTCTGCATGGCGGTTTTTTCATGGTCATATAGTTAACAGTTTGTGATTCCGAATATTTCTTGAGCGTCTTGTCCGTTGCTTGTAAGTGTTGATGTGCAAGCAGTTAATTGACACCATATTTTGGCCCTCATTGTGTATGTAACAGTTTTACTTCC
>NW_015518104.1:0-797 GCF_001515645.1 Sinocyclocheilus grahami | reverse complement strand
TAACATTAGTTAAAGAAATAGTTTACCCAAAAATTAAAATTTACCAAAAATGCACTTACTCTGTCCATCCAAAATGTACATTAGTTGTATTTCATCACTTGCTCGCCAATGGATCCTCTGCAGTGAATGGGTGCCGTCAGATTAAGAGTTCAAACAACATAAAAACATCACAATAATCCACAAGTAATCCACACAACTCCAGTCCATCAATAATGTTTTGTGAAATGAAAAGCTGTACTTATAATAAAAAAAATCCATCAATGAGATGTTTTTAACTTTAACCGCTGTTTCCAGCCAAAAAAAATGGAATCCTCCATTCATAATATTGCTTTCTCTAGTGAAAAAGTTGTTCCGTCTGAATGAAGAGAGAATTTATTATTATTATTTTTTTTGTAATGGATGAAGCATTATTATGGACTGATATTTTGTCCAGAAGCGACAGTTTAAAGTAAAAAAAGCATTAATGATGGATTTGTTTCTTTTAAACACACAGTTTTTACTTTTGACGGAAACATTCCAGAAATTTTGGAAACTTTCCAGGATTTTTTGGAATATTCCAGGGATTTTTGAAAAGTTTCCGGAAATTTACCGGAAATTTACCTTTGCAACCCTAAATGTCATCCATTCACTGTAGAAGATCCATGGGTGAGCAAGTGATATAGAGCTAAATTTCTCCAAATCTGTTCCAATAAACAAACTCCTCTACATCTTGAATGGCATTTTTTCATTTTTGGGTGAAATATTCCTTTACGTACATTAGCTAACATGAATTAACAATGAAAGATACTTCTGATGCA
>NW_015518103.1:2190-3193 GCF_001515645.1 Sinocyclocheilus grahami | reverse complement strand
TGAACACCAGTTTTATTGTAGTATTATTTATATAATAATTTATAGTTTTAATAATACTTCTAATTAGCTTTTGTTTTTATATTTTTTAAATTCATATTAAAGTCCCAGTCTTTTAAATAGAGAGAGGGAGAGGTGGGACTGAGCCAGATTCAATTCAACTTTGTGCTCCGCACTTATAATGAAATTATTTTAATCATGAGAGATGCAGTAGGTGAAGGAAGCTGTCAGAGTTATACAGTACGTAGGCTACCTTTTACAGCTATGCACAATTTATGATTCATTTGACAAGCTCTTTTTCCTTAGAAAGCGACCTTATAACATCTAGCAGGCAATACATCCACATGAAGCTCTGCACTGAGCTCCTCAAATCAATCAATCCATCACAAAAAGGTTACAGACTGT
Source organism: Sinocyclocheilus grahami (assembly GCF_001515645.1). Lineage (NCBI taxonomy): Eukaryota > Metazoa > Chordata > Actinopteri > Cypriniformes > Cyprinidae > Sinocyclocheilus > Sinocyclocheilus grahami. Next base: position 2,791 of record NW_015518103.1, on the reverse strand, counting down.
GTAAGCACACATTGAGTCATAAACAGAGTTAAGCTGTGCACATTTAAAGACTGGCTGAATATTTCTCTTTTTTCTTAAAAAAGAAATCCCTGGAATGACATGCTTGGGAAAAAAAATACCAACTGGGAGCTTAATTGCTCAGCTTCGGTTCAAGGGCTAAGATGGAGTTCTACCTGTGTCTGTTTTTGGCTTGGCTAAAGCTAACTTTTAAGAGCTGTGTTGTCAGAGATGCTGCGTGCCACCCACCCTGTTCAGTTCCCTCTGCCTCTCTCTCTTTCTCTCTTCACAAGGCTGAGTCATGCTGCCGTCTATTATTCATAACTGCAGATACCTGCTTTAAATTTAAAACACAGCTTGCGAGCCCTAAAACGTTTGGCCACTCCAATCTTCAATGTATGCTGATCGGTAATAGTAGTGAAAGATCCTCTTTACTGTCTATGTCAATATGGAGTGAACAGCATTTCTTTCATGGCAAAACTTTGGAAAACATGGCAGGTATCAAAGGAGTTTAAAAGACTTCACAGTATTCTAAAGCACAGAACATTAAAGTGACATCTAACTAAAATTGATATATATATATATATATATATACACACATATA
>NW_015518103.1:0-999 GCF_001515645.1 Sinocyclocheilus grahami | reverse complement strand
TTCAACCCTTATATGCAACAGCAGGAACCACAATAGAAATATTTTTTGCAGACATAAGTGGGTGCTGTTTAACAGAATGTGTTATTTTCACGTCAACAAGCTCATGTTAATTACTGAGAAGTTGCATAGAAAGGCACGCAAGTGCAATAATAGTTTAAAATGGCTCGATTAATGCCTTGTTCAGTGTAAATGCTGTCCAATTGCTCTTTGCTGTAGAAAAAGCCTTTTTTTTAAAGACTGAAACAACAATATGCACTGGTTCTGTATATACTATCATGAAATAACCGACTGATCCCATCAGCGTTTGCACGCTCTGTGGCACCAAAAAAAGGGAAAACAAAAAAGGCACTTTAAATGTAACATATTGCAGGTCTCTGAACTAGAAAACTGAGAGGATTGCATTGCACGAGACGCTCTGCCCCGCAAATGTCTTTTCAAAAACTATCCCCTTTGATTGTCTGGCTTAGAAGACGCTAGTTTGCAGTGATTGCACATTGAGTAAAGGAAATAGATTCATGAGATGGGACATCATGCTTTCAGGCATAATCCTGGCAGGAGATGCTTTAAAAGGGAGGAAATATAAGCTCAGGTGGATGGGGAACAAAAACACTTGGGACATGAAAGATCCACTGCTATTGCAGCCAGACCAAATAAAGCATCGCCTGTGTTTCAATTCCTCCGGGTGGTCTCTGCACCCAGCAAGTGAAACTACCTCTCTGCTGTCTCCGTCAATAGCTCTCCTATTACATTCACAAATCCATTTGGAGTCTCATCAGATGTCAACAGTAGCAAAAGCATTGTCTATAAAAGTCACCTGTTCACTTTCCCAAAGGCCTACAAAGGAATCAACACTTATGTTCTGCTTTTTTGGTAGTAGCGGTGGGCGCCACTGGGCGCTAAGACCAAGGCTGCTGCAGCAGCTATTATAACTGGGTGTAAATAGGCTCACAAAGGTCATTATAATTAAAGAGCTTATTTTGCTAAAAAAAAAAAAATATA
>NW_015518102.1:2081-3193 GCF_001515645.1 Sinocyclocheilus grahami | reverse complement strand
GAAGCGTCTTTAGATTTTCACATCAGCGAAGAGTGCAAGGGTCAACATTCACTGAGGACGTTCGTTTATTCTTCCCTAATTTGTCAAGTTTGAGCTCTGTCTGTCTTACCAGTACATCCAATAATACGACGCGAGAGCCTGGTTAATCGACGAATCTGCGTGATTGTTTTGGATCACTCCAGTGAAGCGGTGATGGACGCGAGAGGAAAAGGTAGGACTGGACCTATAGGCTTCTGTAGCTGCTCTACTTGTTCCAGCGATGTCATGATGCAAACCGTTGCACATTGATTTACTTTCACAATCATATTTTCTTGAGCATGTCGTTTGTATAACAAAACAAACAGATTAAAGTTAGATTAGTCAAGTAGATAAGAACTGGCATGAACGTAGAAGTAAGGCTTAACGGGTCGTACGATGGTGTAAAAAGATCGACGTGATGTGTAACGCAAATAGGCAAGGCCTACTTGTATGCCGACAATGAAAATGTGGGAAAATATATGCTAAAAAGGGAGTATTATTTACAGAGGTACAAGATGGCCACTGCATTCAAATGATTATATGAGATTTACATTAACTTTGAGTGAAACTTTTGAGTTTCTGACTAGCAAAGGCATGCCTCATCTCTGTAATCTGCATTATAGCACATGCAGTCGGCATTTGTAAAGGCTTTTTTATTAAAAGGTTGGATGTTGTTATTTCTGTCCATAGTTATTTGGTGTTTTTTGTGTGGATAATGTTTCTTGAAATTTGCATAAGCCCGTGCATTTTTCCGTTTATCATTGATGGGTTCATGTTTTTGACATTTGTGAGGACGTTTGTGCCTCTAAAGCATCAATAGCTTTCTAATTGATGTTTGTTTTGGGGAAAAAAATGTAGCTTTATTTTTTTAGATTGCCTAATTTGGTCATTCCGTATCTTAATAACCAAAATCATGTTTAATTTGGAATTACAATAAAATGGGAAATTGTTGTGGCGTATCCTTGAAGAAGCACACCTTTTCCCAATTCTTGCTCTGTGATGTCATCTAGTGACGAGATTTGGTAACTGTGGAGAGATTCTGTGTTTGGGTGTTCTCTGCATGTGACTCAAAGACCTCTCATCCCTAGATACGT
>NW_015518102.1:0-569 GCF_001515645.1 Sinocyclocheilus grahami | reverse complement strand
GTCCGTTTCCCCGCGGTCTCAGATTGGCACCTCGCCACCCCCCTTTCGGCTAAAACCAAATCTCAGATAAAGTAATGGCAAAAACCACTTGGACTATAAAACACAACAAATCATAACACTCGGACAATAACACTGGCCACCCCATGAGTTCCTATTTCGTCAACTCAACTTTTCCCCTGTCTCTACCCGGAGGACAGGAGTCTTTCTTGGGTCAGATACCGCTATATTCCTCTGGATATACAGATCCTTTAAGACATTATCCAAGCGCTACGTTCGGAGCTACCAATGTCCAGGACAAGGTTTACACCTCCTCGTATTACCAGCAAGCTGGGGGTGTTTTGGGGAGAAGCGGGTCCACCAGTGCTTGTGACTACACAACACCCAACATTTACCGAACCGCGGACCGCTCGTGCGCTATCGGAGGTCTGGAAGACTCGCTGGTCCTAACCCAGGACCAGTGCAAGACGGACTGCACTGAACAGGGTGCAGAGAGGTATTTTAACAGTGAAGACAAAGCGTGTACCCCGGTTTACCCGTGGATGCAGAGGATGAACTCGTGTAATGGTAAG
>NW_015518101.1:0-3194 GCF_001515645.1 Sinocyclocheilus grahami | reverse complement strand
AAAACATTCAAGTCTTGTACTGTGATGTTTCTACTGCTTACACACAGGCCGGGGCTAGTTGTCACACAGGTAAGTTGTAAATAAAAATTATTGGAGTCTGTTTGACAAGAAAATTCTATTTGAGTGTTTTTATTTAAAATTCACATTGAATTCAATGTGTTAATTAGTAACTTTAACAAATAATTACAAGGAAACAGAGTAAGAATATTTTTTTCGTAAATCCTGCTCTGATTTTTTTTGCTTTTCTTTTGCTGTAGAGTAAACTGCTTTGGTTTGTTCATTTGTTTCATTACTATTTTTGGTGTTTATAGCGAATTCTGTTCTTCAAACTAAATTTCTGTTTAATTTTTTTTATTTGTAATTTTATATAATTTATTCATTCCAGTTAGGCCTTCTGCTTTTATTGCACTGCTTTTATTGACTTCAGCGTGACAACATACCCCTATTAATGTCAAAGTGTTTGAATGTGACTTGAGAATGTCCTTTTTTTTTTTTTTTACCTGCTGGATAAAAGTGTAAATGTTTGGGTATGAAGCTGTAGTTTTAAGGTTTGTGTCTGTACAGAAATTGGCTCGCAAAAATATTCACATGAGGGGAAAAAATGTGACAACTTGCCCCACCTTTCCCTACAGTGGTTGTCAGGTCTCAAATATGATAGTAAAATCCATTGTTTTGATTTCAGGAGAAGCAGAAGAGGTCATTCTTGTTTTGAGTCGTGTTTGAATCCTCGAGAGTAACATGTTGTTCTTGTGTGGTCTGAGACTGAACATGTAAAAATCACACTGGGCCTCATTTACTCCAGTACTGTCTGTTTTTAAACCATGTATATTTTATGGTTTGAGGTTTTAAAGAGTTCTGATACTAAAGTGTTGCTGGCTTCATGAAGCGAGGCTATAAATCAGTTTTCCCCGAAACATAAGGATGAGGAGAACGCCATGAAAACCTGTGATGAATGTTCAATGAGTGACGTTTTTATAGTCCTGTTAAAACTCATGTCTATCCTTTCATGATTTCAATTAATAATACACAAGATGGAAAGAACACAGTGTTAGTATAATCTGTTGTATGTGGACGATTCCCTGCAGACTGGGTGTTTTAAACCGAAAGTGGAGCTTTATTAGTGGTGTTTGCACAGAAAGGAGTTGCTGGTGTTGTTCACGCTTGAGTTCAGGGATCTGAACAAACTCAAGAGCTGAAGTATTAAACCACACAAACAGGATTATGATATAAACGGTGAAGAAATCCCGCAGACTGTGTTTGCACAAGGTTTCTGCTCATAATGAATCAGTTTCATGATTGATATGATGATTTCTTCCATCCTCTTAGAGGACGTTTCAAAGTCAGACAGAGACTTCTGAAGTTCACGTCTGGCACAGATAGAGACTTTTCTCCATCACGACACGCAGAACAAGCACAGATGTGTGGTATTTATCAAAGAAGATGGTTGAACACAAAGGTCTCCGAGGCCTTGCCATGTTCTGCCATCCGTTCATGGATTTTAAAGGAATAATTCAACCCAAAATGAACTTTTTCTCATTTACTCACCCTTTTGTCTTCTAATACTTGATTGTGTCAAACACAAAAGACGATGTTCGGCAGAATATCTGAGCTGCTAAATTTATTATGTGATTTATTTACATTGGTTGAGTAAATAATTAACTATTGCTTTAATTGGTCACTGAATCCTTCTTCATATTGTCTTATTGATTTTTGTTTGGGACAAGTTGAATTGTATATGCATAATATCAAAGCTGAATACTGAAACATATATCAAGAGTGTGTTATGTTATAATTTAATTCTCTTTTTTGTTTAATTAAAGTTCTTATGTGACAAGTTATACTGCAAATGTAACTGTTTTATAAAATGTATTTGCTCAATTTTATTAAAATTATTGAAGTATGTTTTACAAGAACTATTTCATTAATTTTACTTTAAAAAAAAAATGTTTTGAGTTTAATGTGTTACTTGCAGTGGTTTTGTAATTATTTAAGTTACTAATTATTGAGTGAACCTATCCTACAGCTTATAAATATAGAGACACTATATTTAATACATACACACTGCCATTAAAAAATTTGGGATCAGTAAGATTTAAAAATAAAAACAAATTAAGAAGTCTCTTCTGCTAACCAAGGCTGCATTTATTTGATCTAAAATACAGAAAAAAACGTTATATTGTAAAATATATAATTGCATATAAAACAACAGATTTCTATTTTAATAGAATTAAAATATATATTTTTTTCCTGTAATCAAATCTGAAATTTCATCAGCCATTAATCTCTTTTTAACTTTTTATTAATCAAAGAATCCTGACAAATGTATCACGGTTTCCACAGAAATATTGTGCAGCACGACTGTGTTCACACAGAACACAGCTATTTTACATTTGTTATATTTCACAATTTTTACTGCTTTTTGATCAGTTAAATAAAGGCAGCCTTGCTGAGCTGAAGAGACTTCTTGGTAACACTTTATTTTAGGGTCTCTTAACTAGTTGCTTATTAGCACGAATATTACTAGAATATTAGCCATTTATTAGTACTAATTAAGCACATATTAATGCCTTATTCTACATCCCTAATCCTACCCAATACCTAAACTTAACTATATCTTACTAACTATTAATAAGCAGCAAATTAGGAATTTATTGAGAGAAAAGTCATAGTTAATAGTGAATAAGTGTTCCCTATTCTAAAGTGTTACCGACTTCCTTTCAAAAACATTACAAATCTTACTGATCCCAAACTTTTGAACAGCAGTGTATATTATTCCCAATTTAATAGTTATTATAAAAATGAATTCATCACACTGCAGCACCATTTAAAATGAACTAGTGAAGCCAAATGAGTTGTGTGAGTGGTCAGATGTGTAAAAACATACAGTTGCTCTTATACGTTCATATACAGTACATTACAACTTTAGAAAGAAAAGAAAAACAAGTTAATAGACATGCAACATGCATGTGCACTCTGAATTCATTCTTTTCTAGACAAACTATAGAATAAATCACAACTCTATTCTCAGCAGAGTACTGAGCGGATCAAACGGTCAGAATGTTCTGATGGTTTTACAGCCGGTTTATTGACGGTGCTGTTATATTTCAAGCCTCAGTCTGTTTGTGCTTCCACGGTGACGCTGGTGAGTTAGCTCTGACATTAACAAGAGTTTGACACTGAATCATTTCAGCAAG
>NW_015518100.1:22098-22543 GCF_001515645.1 Sinocyclocheilus grahami | reverse complement strand
AAAAAAAAATCAAAGTTTCTGCAGTTTTCTTTATGTAAATTCAGTGCTATGGACGGTCCTTTCATGCACTTCTTTTGCAGGAGTGCTCTGTGACTCTGGGGGTGAGTGTATTTTACAGAGCCTATCAACACTATGGTTGACCGTGGCCTTCAGTCATTCTGTCAGATTGAGAGAGAATTCTCACCCTTCAGAGGCTCAAGTTCTTTAAACATTTACATTGCATTCCATTTTGGACATGTTCGCAGTCTAGACTATCTTGCTGGTTATGTCAGCACAGAGTAAACATCTATGGTCAGTTTTTTCCTCATCCCTTTCTCTCTTCTAGTAGTTCATCCAAGATTTACCCTCATGTTGTTCCAAATCTGTGTGACTTGAACCTGTGCAACAAATTCTGAAGCATGTACAGGTCACATTTTTCCATGCAATTACAATAATGTAGCTTTCA
>NW_015518100.1:19704-20314 GCF_001515645.1 Sinocyclocheilus grahami | reverse complement strand
AGATCCAGACTGGGTCTTTGCCAGTTTGGCTGGGTTTGAAGCACCATTTGTGTTTCGCTGGGGGTTAATGCTGAGGTGATGGTGTTTAATTTGGGCTGTTTACTGTCCAATTGATTTGGTGAGTTCCTGTCTAGACAGAAACACAGTTCCAATCAGCTGATGTCCTTGGTAATTCTAATTTGTGCTATGTGGTACGTGACTTAGGATTGATTGCGGTGGCCTGGAAAAAGAGGTGTATGGCTGTGTAACATTGAGATGCTGTTTGCATTAAATATCCGCAGCCTAGCTGATAGAACTTCAGTGATCACTAAGAAGGTATTTGTTTTATGTTCTGTACAAAGTCTTGTAGACAAGTGGCTGCCCTTTTTCTTCTATTCAATGTAATTAAATGTAATTAATTGAAAAAAAGCCAAAAATAAGGTAAACAAGGCGCTAAACACAACTTCATTTATTTGATCAAATATACAGTAAAAACAATAATATTCTGAAATATTATTACAATTACAAATAACTGTTCTGTTTTTATATATTTTAAGAAGTAACTTATTCCTGTGATGGCTGAATCAGATTTTTCAGTAACCATTATAAATGTCCTCACTGTCAGTTTTTT
>NW_015518100.1:2152-3194 GCF_001515645.1 Sinocyclocheilus grahami | reverse complement strand
TGTGTGTGTGTGTGTGTAATATATAGGACTGTTATAAGCTTCATAACATGATTTTAGTTTTATTTCATTTAATCATGGAGCTCTGATACAGATTTCAGTTAACATGAGAGTGTGTAATTGATTGCTGTTTTCAGTTACAATAGTTGGGCAGACCTGCTCTGAATTGTATTTTAAAATGTGACTGTGGATGGCCAGGTTTGCACTGCCCCGTGGCATGTCAAAAGTGGCATCTCAATGCAGAAAGTGAAAAGGTGAATAGAGAGGAAGTAAGAGTGACAGAGAGCTGAAAATAGCCTGTGATGCAGAGATGTCTCTGAAGAGAATCCATCTAATGCTGAGATTCTTCATACACCAGAACTGACTTAATACACTCAAGCTTTAGATTTGTAGGTCATAATGAAGAAGGTTTCAGACAAATGTGACCATTTTCCTGTTGCAGTCACAGTTGAGGTTATGTCAGACTAACCACTGATTGATACTGAATCATAAAGCAAAGGTCCAGCAAGTAGCTTCCTTTTTAACAACTGCAGCATTCTATTTCCTTCGTGAAACTGCACATTGGTCAAAATCAAAGAGAGCGAGAATGGAAAAAGACGAGGGAAAAGAGATTGGTTCCCAAAATTCCTTAAGGGAAGGGAAAGACATGGGAAAGAGAGAGCGAGTGTGCAGCCCAGTGTGTTGGGAATAGTGCATGATGGACAGTCAGAAAGAAATGGCAGAGGCACATACATTTTCTCTCCTGTCATGGCGAGATTAATCTTAGGTGTCAGTTGGATTTTCCTCAATATTTATCATTTATTGCACGCAGGAGCCCACAATGGAGTGCCGAAACTTGATGCTTGGAACTGCAATTTCCACAGAAATAGAGTTGGATGATGTGCAGCACATTAAAATCAACCCTTATGCATGATTTATGAGGAAAAGTAAAATTGACTGCAGACACTGAAATGTGTTTTATTGGAGCTGAACATAATTATGCAAGGTTGATGTAGTAATCTTTGTTGAGAGGGGTTTGTGTTATGTGCCTCAGATTAAAAAAAAA
>NW_015518100.1:0-498 GCF_001515645.1 Sinocyclocheilus grahami | reverse complement strand
AAATAAAATATGGGAAATTAAATCTGATTTCATAGGAGCCTGCACAAGTCATATGCATCACTTTTATGAGGCTTTAATTGTCATTTGTCCCCATTCAGTGTAATTTCAAGGAAATGCACATCTAATACATTCTTTTACATTACTTTTCGGTTTCATTGAAGAAACAAAACTGGAAAGTGACTGGTTTGGACAAGAGGGTGAGTAAATGATGACAGATGTATAATTTCTAGATGAACTATTCCTTTAATGTCTTTTATTTCAGTAAAATGTGAATTAACTCCCATAGGGCTGTTTTTTTCGTGAGTTGGACTGAAGATTCCTGCTGTAGTGTCCCATTGTGCCTTTTTCTGTCCACTTCAGATGATGCATGAGCTGGCAGCAGTGCCAGGAAACTCGTCGCCTGTCAAGAAATCAATAGGCCAATTAGCCAGTGCTGCCCTGGTCAGACAGGGTGGCTGTGCTCCACAGATCCAGACTGGGTCTTTGCCAGTTTGGCTG
>NW_015518099.1:2049-3195 GCF_001515645.1 Sinocyclocheilus grahami | reverse complement strand
ATATATATATATATATATATATATATATATATATATAAACCAATTGCGGTGGTTCAGAGTAGTTTTCTATCAGGTTACTCTGGTACTGATACAATTTCAACTCTTTAAGTTATTATCGCTGTTAAAGAGTATTTTTCTTTCTGATATTTTTGAGGATAAAAAGTGTTCATGGAGAACTTGAAGATTCCATTGTGAAATGAAGTGTTGCAATGGTATCTTCTTTCTGTGTGGACTTTAAACAGAGAATATGCCTACTGATGCCATCGGCTTTACAGCCACAGTCATAACCCGCAAGTTCGCTTTCACACAGTTTAATTATTTCACAAGTATATAGACAAAAATATATTCAAAATTGCAGAGTGTTTGGTTATATATGGAAAAAATAAAAACAATAGTAGTGCATAGCTAGTGTCTGTGATGTTGCTGAAAGCCTGTGAGAATGTCATAATTTTGGTCCTGTCATTTTCTATGTGAACATTCAAAAACTTGAAATCAGTTATGTCAGAAGAGCTCATTAAATCAGTTTTATTATGCACAATATATATTATAATTGTGTAGATGGACTGTAGGTGTTCATGTAGGTACAATAAAAGGGTCTAGAATCAATCGATCAAGCTAACAAACATAGTTTGGATGATTACATTAATATACTAAATAACTGAATTACACACCAAAATGGAGAGCCTTAAAGATAATTAATTTTCTAAAGAAATTGCTTAAAAATATATTTGTGTAAGTAAATAATATATGCTCAGTTCAAGAATATTTGATTAAAGTGTTAAGCATGTATGTCACTTGTCCATTCAAGCGTGTAAGGATTTTGAGTGGTCACAGGGTCTTTTCATTGTGCCTCTGTGTTGATGTCACATCACCCACTTGTGAAGACTATGGAGAAGTGCCAATTGTTCTTTGTTTTATTATTATTTTTGCTGATCTGTAATGTGTAGGTGGTGCTGTATAAAAAGCCATTTATATCAGTGTAATTCATTGCACATCCATTTTGCATGAGCTTAATCCCCCACATTCCTTAGAGACTATGATATCAAATCTATAACCTTCTCACTTACACAATAATCACTGCCTTTTGGTTCCTCTGTCCTTGTCAGGCTGCAGCGACGAGGCCCGTTATCATCCATTATTCAACTG
>NW_015518099.1:0-851 GCF_001515645.1 Sinocyclocheilus grahami | reverse complement strand
ATGGTTTCTGACGACATGTGTGAATATATTGGATCTCTAAGGTGGCCAAGGCAGGACTGGCGGTTACATAGATGTGAGGAGGCTGCTGGGATGCTGGTGGACCCGCCCACCTCTTAGTGCAAGAACCAGATGCAGCACGGAGCCACCCTGGATCTTATAATCAGCTGCCGTTTTCTCATCATTCCTGAGGTGGAGAAGATGGAGGTTTAGAATAAAAATACAGAAATGTACAAGAGCATGATAAATGTGCACGTTTAATGCATTACATCTGTTTTCCACTGTAGATGAGTCTCTGTTGTTGTGGTGGGATTCCCTCTTTTTCCTCCACTCTCTCTTTTATTCTCTCCACCTGAATAGGGTGGATGCATCAATACACATCAAATCAAATGCTCTTTGCTGTCAACTGTGTAAAATATAAAGGACTGCGGGATCATCTTTTAATATTTGCTGTAAATCCTTAACCAATTTTTATTGTACCTTGTCTGTAGGCTCGATGTCGATCTCGATTTCTTTGCCAGTGAGTGTCTTTAAAAACAACGAGGACGATTAATTCATTTAGATGTAAGATTTCCCTCCTTTTATCATTTACATGCGACAGTTCGTTATAATATCATTTATGTACTTCACATTGTAATAAAATGCTGTTTGTCTGATTCGCAGTGCCTTACTATATTTAATAGCTCAGACTAGAACCATACTTTATAAGAACTGGGCTGAATGAAACAGCTGTTCTTCGTTAATTTCTTACCTTGACTTTAATTAGCATTGTAGCTTCTTCTGTTCTAGAAATACATGCAGGGAAATTGAATGCGAATACAATAAAGTGATGGTAGAAGTTCAGGCACCTCTAA
>NW_015518098.1:0-3196 GCF_001515645.1 Sinocyclocheilus grahami | reverse complement strand
GATAAAGACACCGGGTACCATAAAATATCACAAAGACAATACATGAATAATAAACTGTCAATATATTACTGGCTGCTCACGAAACTAGAAAGGACAACAACAAAAGACACAGACTTCCAAAATATGTTTTCTAGAGTGTTTTGGCACACTTTACAATTTCCTGTGCCCTACATAATCCACCCACTCTACTTTCGTGTGTGTTTAGTCAAACACTTTATATCTACAGTATTTGTGCTTGTTTAAATGCCTCCAAAGGGATAGCTCACCATTTAAAGTTCAAATTCTGTCATTTATTCACCCTAATGTCATTCCAAACCTGTATGACTTTCTTTTCTTCAAATAAAGAAGATATTTTTGAAGAATGTTTCAACTGCTTTTGTCTATTCAATGAAAGTTAGTGGGGTTCAAAACAACACTGGACCCCATTGTCTTTCATTGCATTGACAAAAAAGCAATGAGACATTTTTCAAATAGAAAGTCATACAGGTTTGGAATGACATGAAGGTGAGTAAATGATTACAGAAATACTATTTTTAGGTGAACTATACCTTTAAAGTTTAGATGACATTATTTTATATTTGTCACAGAACCAGTCTATGAAACATAAGGTATGAAAATCCATCATAAAAATAGTATTACATTGTTTAAACATTTATTAAGATTATAAAAGCATAAATTAATGTCATGAAGAATTATGTTATAAATCCACTTATTGTGTGGAAATAATTTTTTTCCCCCCAAGAAATGATGACTGTTGGACACTGCTAGTAGACGCATTAAATAAACTAGTGCAAGTTTTAAGAGTCCACAGGGTCAAAAGTGCCCACAGTTGAAGAAACACTTGTACGTGTGTGTATCTGTTTATCTGGCCTAAATCTTTGTGACAACAAAACCAAGGCTTTACTCAGTTCTTCATTCTGTCACAGTGCTCCACACACCACTGTATTTGGTGTAGACGTCATATAAGGTAGAAGATGTACCCATCTCATCTAGCTCACCCAAACACTGTTATTTGTTTTCCAGCTCAACCGAGCTTACGTTTCATCATTGCAACCTGCTCTCCAAAGCCAGGGGACGTGCTGCTCTGCTGTTTTGTTATTGTTTGTCTAGAGGATGGAGACATGAATCTTGGTGAAATCCCTGGAGAAAAGAGCTAGCTATGGTTCAATCTTAGGAATACACGTTTTCTACAAGCAAACATTAATAAACAATGTCGTGAAGCGTATGCAAATAATCCTACAACATAGCTTGGGCGCACCTGTGATACTTGAGATTTGTAGATTTATGTAGTGAAACTCCTGCACAAATAAAGCGTTGTGGAGTTATATTTGTTATATCTGTGGGAATGTGATGTTTAACAACTTACCCTTCGTGCAGGTTGCAGGATTCGACACAGGTACGTCCCCTGCTAAAGAACCGACAGGAAAAGCACTGGTCAGGCCCCGGACCCCAACAGCCAGCATCAGAGCACAGCGGATCACATATCATACGATCCAAAACTGCAAAAAATATGCTGATTATTAATACAAGAGCGTTAATGTCAGTAAATAACTAACTTCCTCCTACATTTACATATATTGCTAATTTTACATTTATATAATTTATCATTTCAAATTAATGCCATTTGTTTGAACTTTCTACTCATCAAAAATGATTGTCAAAAATGTATCAGTTTCCACACAAATACTAATTAAGAATATTAAAATGATTTCTAAAGGATCCCTTAAGACAAGACTACTAGCTGCAGAAAATTCATAGATATAAATTGCATTTTTAAATATATTAAAATAAAAAAAATTAAAATTTTAACCATATTTTGATCAAATAAATGCAGTATTGGTGAACATAGAGAGCCTTTAAAAATAATTTTTTAAAAATTAAAAACATTTTTAAAATCCTACCAACCCCAAACATTTCAGTGTGTACAGAAATGAATGTAATCATTTTTATATTTATGGCAAATATGACGTGACATGTGGCCAAGTATGGTGACCCATACTCAGAATTAGTGCTCTGCATTTAACCCATTCTAAGTGCACACACAGCAGTGAACACACACACCGTGACCACACACCCAGAGCAGTGGACAGCCATTTTTGCTGCGGCACCTGGGGAGCAGTTTGGGGTTCGGTGCCTTGCTCAAGGTCACCTCAGTCATGGTATTGAAGGTGGGAGAGAGCGCTGTACATTCACTCCCCCCACCTACAATCCCTGCCAGTACGAGACTCGAACCCGCAACCTTTGGGTTACGAGTCTGACTCTCTAACCATTAGGCCATGACTTCTCCTTAAAACAGATGACAATAGATGACATACAGTACTAATATCATTTTAGAATAAAATTTAGAATTTATGTTTGCTTAAATTACACAAATTATGCAAGAACATTTTTTTTTTCTCTTCTTCTTTATTGATTCTAAACCAACTGTTTCAAGGTGTCACAATGAAAAACTAATTTATGTCCATAGCTGCATTTCGATCTATTGCAAATTTGTCTCAGAATGGTGCCGTCAGTCCACCCCTGGGAAACATCCAGTTGATAGAGGGAAAAGATTCTTGTAAAACCGCGATTGAACACAATGCACACGCCATCTGTTACTTGTCCGGTCATGGATGTATTATGCTTGCATATGAACCGCTGTATTTCAATTTGAAATGAGGACAGAATAGTCCGGGCGCCCACCCACTGAGGCACTGGATTTTGCAGCAGCTGGGAGAGTGTTTTAAAAAAAATACTGCTGACACAACTTCAGCATGTCTCACAGACGTCCTCCTCAACAAACTTCTGAAACTAATAATGAGAATTTCATCATCAAAGAGTATAGAGAGGGTCAAATGTAAGCAAACTTGTGAGCATGTGAACAAAATGTTAGATGTTCTTGCTTCCATTGAAGCTCTGGATGCTCTTTGGATCAACTCAAATCGTGCTGCATTTTACAGCAAGAATTCATGGAGTTTATGCTGTTTAAGTGCTGCTGACATTAAAGAAAATGGTAACAAATCAAATACTAGATATTTCAACATCCACTATATTCATTAAACTTTTACTGCTAATATAATATGTAGGACAATTCATATAAAATAATACAAATTATGGGATTTTTAAATATAATGAAATAACTTTAATACAACACTTTGTTTTTCTTCAAATATAAGTAATATTTATTTAAATTATATATATTTTAAATGTTTTAAAA
>NW_015518097.1:2099-3197 GCF_001515645.1 Sinocyclocheilus grahami | reverse complement strand
TTAATGACAGAATTTTCAATTTTGGGTGAACTAACCCTTTAAGGGGTGGTAATATTATAATAAGATCCCCTTTCTACATCATGGGGGGAGCGAAATCTGGCGCGCTCGTTTTTTCACAAGCTTGCAGAGAAAGGCTTACCAAAACAAATTACTGGGTTGTTCTTTTTCACGTTTTCTGGGTTGATAAATTCACCGGGGATCGGATTATAGCGCTTAAACACAGAAAAGGTCAGATTTTCACATGTCACTTTTCATTTCAGTCTCAAGCGGAGCACACGGAGTGTCAGATTAAACTGGAGTTTGAGAAGCTTCATCAGTTTCTCAGAGATGAAGAAGAAATTGCAATCACTGCACTGAGGGAGGAAAAGGAGCAGAAGAATCGGATGATGCAGGAGAAGTTTGAGGAGATCAACAGACACATCTCAGCTCTTTCACACACAATCAGAGACTTGGAGAAGATGATGAATGCCAATGAAGTCTTGTTTCTAAAGGTCCCAGTTCAGATAATTGATTCATTAATTGATCACTGCAGGTATTGGTTACTTGAGGAGATAAATTGTCTATTTATTTTCCAGAACTTTCCAGATGCGATGGAAAGGTGAGTGATCTGTTCGTGTCCTTTGTGTCTATGGTTCTGAACACGTCACAAACCCACTGCAGTTCTGACTCCTGAATGTTCTTCCAGAGTCCAGAGCTTACGGTCGGATCCACAGCTGGCTTCTGGAGCTTTGATTAACGTGGCACGTTACCTGGGCAACCTGCCATTCAGAGCCTGGAAGAAGATGCAAGACGTTGTCCAAAACAGTGAGTCTTTAGAAAAGTGATTCTCAGCACTTTTGACTCTCAAGGCCATTGTCCAAGATAATATTATAAGACCCCCCTATGTGAGCTACAAAAATGTTCAAAAGTTTGGGAATGGTAAGAATTTTTTCATGTCTCTTATGCTCAACTAGACTGCATTTATTTGATCAAAAATACAGTAAAAACACTGATATTGTGAAATATTATTACAATTTAAAATCACTGTTTTCTATTTGAATATATTGTAAACTGTTTTTTATTCCTGTGATGCAAAGCTGAATTTTCAGCATCATTACT
>NW_015518097.1:0-954 GCF_001515645.1 Sinocyclocheilus grahami | reverse complement strand
GGGTTCAGAGGGGTTTAACTCAGGAACACACTGCTGGGATGTGGACGTCAAAGAGAGCTCGTCCTGGAGCCTTGGAATAACTACGGCATCAAACCAGAGGAAGGGATATGATTTCTTTGACAGTGGTGTGTGGAGTGTGCAGCACAGACTGTTTGAAGAGTCTGGTTTTCCTGTCGTACAAAAGCTGGAGCGGGTGAGAGTTCAGATGGACTATGACAGAGGAACGGTGTCCTTCTCTGATCCTGTAACAAACACACTTCTGTACACATTCACAACTACCTTCACTGAGACCGTCTTTCCATTCTTTTATAGCTTTTCTCATCTGAGGATCTTATAGTTGAAGTGTTTGTTAAAGTTATTTATGTAGATTTGGAGGAATTTTTCAGGGCATATTTCAAGAACCATTTTATTTTCTTAGTATGAAGAACGTTTTAATAATCTAAAGAAGCTTTTTCCACTATAAAGGCCCTTTTGTGCAGTGGAAAAAATAGTTTTCACAGCTCAGCTGTGATTGGGCCGCTGTAGGTGATCACATGACTGAAATCACAGCACAACTGAACGTCATATTGCTTCTTGTGCAGTAAACAAGACGCTGAGGGTATTACTATGTTTTCTTATCAGAATAATCCTCTCTAACACAAAATGCAAATGCCTAAAGTTCAAATAATAAGGGTGTCTTAAACTTTTCACTTTAAGAAAAGATGACAATTGAACCTTCAAAAAATGTTGGCTACATACAGGACAAGCATGAAATATTAAAAGTGAGCTCGATAAGAAGGGCTTCCGTTCAAGTATACATCAGAGTTTTGTTAACTAGATAACAGTTTTTCACTGACTTTCTTGCAATGTGTGTTTTTGCTTATGCTGACATTTAAATAAAGGTCACATTTCTATCAGTTGTTATGTTTATTGAGCAGGCTTGTATACCGCCGCAAAGCTGAGACTTAAAAAAAC
>NW_015518096.1:2565-3197 GCF_001515645.1 Sinocyclocheilus grahami | reverse complement strand
GTCAGAAACAAGTATCCAAGAGAGCGGTGTACAAACTATATTTCTGAGATAAAACCATGCTAATATTTATGGTTGAATAACACGTACTGTTAAAAAGATCAGTATGCTTGCAAACAGTAGGCTAGTTTCAAACACAGTGTAGCCTGTATTAGTTTTAAAGTTAGCTTTTCTGCCTATTCATTATTTTTCTGAGGATTTTTTTTACAAGGACTTAGCCAAGTTTAATTATTATGAGCCTGGCTAAATTAGGGTCAAAGATGGGGTCAAAAACTAACCAACTCAGTGTTTCCCCTTCCGGTCTGTCCGGTGGGTCTATGTTAAGATCTTCTAAAAGCAGTTAGGGATGGCGTCACGTGGGTCTCTGGGGCTGCTTCTGAGTGATTCAGGGCAGGAGGGCTTAGCACAGAGCTCAAGAGTCACTTTAGTTTTCACAGTCAGTGGCATTGGGATTAGATATTAATAGTTCTTTAAAGAGCTGAAGCAGATTGACGCTGTCACCTCACACACCCTTAGCAGTGCATTGTGCTTACACCGCTAACACTAAACAGTCTCTGCTTTTCAAGCACAGTGATGTGATGCAACACTTTTCATGGGTGAATGTGATATTAACTAACTGTTGTGTAGGTCATATT
>NW_015518096.1:0-2101 GCF_001515645.1 Sinocyclocheilus grahami | reverse complement strand
TGTGTGTGTGTGTTTGCATGTAGGGAACTCCAGAGTTTTGTATCTGCATGTGTGTGAAGCCTTGTGTAGCTTGTTTGTTCAGGCCTCACAGTTGTGGTTTGTATTCACTTCCGTTGCTAAGCATACAGTGCTACACACGTTCGCTTCTCTTCATCACACCTGTGTGTATGTGTGTGCAGAGAGGGTTAACTGTAGGGCATTGGCTGCTATCACGGTTCCCTGCGACGGTGTGCTCTTGGGAGTTTAGTTTCCTCTGAGTCTTTATCTGTGTCGACTGTGAGCATCATTATGAGCTGCTCAGGGTTGCATTTGCTGTTGTTTTCTGAATGGTTCAGGGGAAGAGGTGTGTGTGCCGGAAACAGAGACTGTGTAATTGCTAAAGGTGTAAGTTGCAGACTTTGTGCATTCAGTCTCTTGATCCCTTATGAGAATATAAGCATCTTCTGTAGGGTGAATTTTATACGAGCATCAATGCATTATGGAGTCATATATCAGCCCAAAAAATAAAAATAAATTATATTTTGCATGTAGAAAATGGGGGTTATTTTTAAGACTTTTGATATGCATTGCATAGTGACATTATTTTAAGTATTTTGCCCCACCAGGAAAAAACTTCTTGCTTTAATTAATGAAAAATCATACTGTTTTGACACGATTTTAATAAGTAAATATATTAAAACTATACATTAAACTACACTACTGGTCAGAAGTTTGGTAGTGTCATCAGTGTGTCAGTTTTAATAATAAGAAATATTTTCTAAGCACCAAATATAAGAATAATTTCTGAAGGATATGACACTGAAGACTTGAGTAATGGCTGCTGAAAATGCTGCTTTGCCATCAAAGGAATAAATTACTTTTTATAATCTAGTCAAATAGAAAAAAGTCAATTTAAATTGTAATAATATTTCACTATATTACTGTTTTTATTGTATTTTGATAATTATCATGATAAGAATTTTGTTTCGTGTGTGTGTTTATTTGCGATGATAAAATAATTTTAAATAAACAAATTGTGATTGTCATAAAATAGGCTTTATTATCTTTTTGCAAAATATAATTTTTTTTCTTTATTTTGTAGTGACATATGGCCATAGTTTGGTGTGATTAACCTGTTATTCCTTCTTACAAACCTGTGGTTTGTCTATAGACATGATCAACCGTTAAATCTCAAGTCAACAGCAAGTACAGACCTTTCTCAACTAAGTTTTATGAATGGCTTTATCCCCCCAAAAAATTGTGGTGATTTTAGAAGGGGCATAAAACTGAAAGCTGTGAACCACAATAAAGAATCCATAGTATCTGATATTATAAATTTGTCATAAAAAGTTATAAGGTGCATGTTCGTTTTTATAAATTGTTCTTGTGTTCAGAAAATATCTCTAGCTGTGTCGTTCTGGTTTGATGTGGTCTGGATTAGTTATGGCTACATTTGCCCTCTGACACATTAATACGTGTGGTTGTGTATGTGTGCTTTTGAATTTGATCTTTTGAATCAGCGCTCTTCTGGAAGCCCCAGTGCATGCTGGGAGGAAGTTAATGCTTCTCGTCTGTAACCACATCTTAGATGAGCTCCACGTACAGCGGCCACATCCGCCTCAAGCCTCTGCACCACCACAGCGCTCCTGCAAGTGTGTGCGCACAATAGTGTGTGTAATGGCCGTACATTGCCGACCCCACAACTGACAAACCTCTAATTCGAATGCTGTGTTCAGATACCAAAAAAAAATTGTTAAAGGTTCTTATGGAGAAGACGGCTTTTCCACACATTGGGATTTCAACTTTTGGGAGAAATAATGTGAATAATATTGTGTGACTTCTTACACCCTTGTTATGCTTCTCTCGGCAGGCGAAGGAAAGAATTTGGGTCCGAGCTCAGGGCCGAACCGCCTCCGTGACCTCTGCACCTTCTGTACAATCAGTTTGGACCAGGAGGAAGTATATCGCACAAAAGTCTATGAGAAGAGTGTAAGGTGAGGCAGTAAACGCACACTCTAGTACACATAAGCACACCAACGTCACATACAAACTACATGCTGATGTTGATGATATTTATCTTACAGCCCTTCTCATATATGTGGTTTTCATGCTGCTTCACAAA
>NW_015518095.1:1850-3198 GCF_001515645.1 Sinocyclocheilus grahami | reverse complement strand
GCAGACGCTTTTATCCAAAGCGACTTACAAATGAGGACAAAGCAAATGATTCATCAAAAGGTGCAAAACAAAACCCGTAAAAATGCAACGAGAGGACTGTTTCATTTTTACATTTGTAAAAATGTACATGTATATATCTATGGTTATGGATATGCACATATGTACATATCTATGGTTTCACCCCTCCCGCCCATTGCGATGCCCATAGCAATTTCACAACTCAACCCGCCCATTCGAGGTGATTGGCAGCCTCACCAACCAATGACTTGTAGTCCTTAAATTCAACTGACCAATCAGCTTCTCAAGTGCAAGAAACCGGCGTTTCATAAGGGGTTGCGATAAGTCATGTTTCATAAACAAAACAGAGAAGATTGTTTAACTGTCACATTGATTACAGAAGAGTCTCAGCAGTAGAGAGAAATTTCTGATGTATTCTTTTGAATGAAGAAGTAAGTCTACAATCTGTTTGCACTGTTCGTACAAGTGAGCTGTAAGCAGACTGGTAGCTGTCCAAGGTGGCCAGGAGTGTGACAGTATTATTTGAGTTCTCATGATTCAACTTTCGTCTTGAAATTTGATGTCTCGTGTTGAATTATGTAGATCTACACTTAGTCTGATCATGCAGACTTATGCAGTTCTCTTGGCTTTTGCAGACACATCCTCGACACAATGAAGAGACTGTACTTCATCGAGCCGATCGTCGCGATTTACGCGTTTGCCAGTTTTATGGTTTATCCCCTCGTGCAGCAGTACGTGTATCGCAGATTGTGGCTGGAGATCACAAACTCTTCTTACCCCGTGTCCGACAACACTTCCCATTGCGCCGCCAACAGCACCAGCCACAGCAGACAGCGATATGTGAGTATTGAGTAATGCATACGTATGTCACATGATGACACAAACACTTTTACATCACGTACATATTTGCTTATAAATGCTTACTAATGAACTCCTTTGCATTATATAGCAAAAACATTTACAACAAGTGTTGCGCTTTTCTAATAGCTAACTTCATTTTTTAACAGTTATTTTTTTACCAGCTAGTCCCAATATATTTTTAGCGGTCGTGTGCATCAGTTCCCCTCGAGTTCACACAGGTGTCCAGTAGAGTAACCACAGGCTCATCGCATTAACCGCATTAGTGTTGTCGTGTCCACTTTTTAAGTGTTTATATTTAAGGGCTTATATTGTGGGCTTGTTTTGTCAGTCAGCTTAATTTTTTTCTAGTAGTATCTGGAAACGGGGTTTTTTTAAAATATTTTTTTTTATTTTTTTTGAATAATCAAAATCTTTTTAGTGGGGCAATTTCCAGTATTTTGCAGAGCATTGTTTGAAAAATGATTTTTTT
>NW_015518095.1:0-660 GCF_001515645.1 Sinocyclocheilus grahami | reverse complement strand
CTGGTGGCCTACAGCGATCAGCGTGGCCGAAAGATCACTATTATTTTGCCCCTCATTGGGTCTCTGGTCTACACGCTTTCATTCCTGGCGGTCTCCTTCTTCGAGCTCAACCTCTACCTCCTCATTGCCGCCAGCTTCGTAAGTGCCCTCTTTGGGGGTATCGGCACCATGCTAGGTGGCTGCTTCTCCTATGTGGCCGATTTGTGCGAGGACAGCAAGCAGAAAACTCTTCGCATGGCTGTAGTGGACATGATGATTGGCTTGTTGGCCGGTGTGGCATCAATCTCCACTGGCTACTTCCTGCATGCGGTCGGGTTCAACTGGCCTTTCTTCACGTCTGCCATATTTCAGGTGGTTAACTTGCTATATGCCATCTTCATTCTGGAAGAAACCAGGGTGATTGACCGGTCAGAGACTGTGGCTTGTTGTCAGGCCATGCAGAAACTTGTATGTGGTATCTACAACTTGTTTGCAGGAGGCAGTAGTCAAAGAAAATGGATTCTTGTGCTGTTGATTGTCACTTTCTCCTCCTTATCTTTTGTCAATACGGGGGGTCTGTCCATGATCACACTTTACGAACTCAATGAGCCGCTGTGCTGGAGCGAGATCCTCCTTGGCTATGGCGCCGCGGCCAGCACCTCCATCTTTATCACTAGTTTT
>NW_015518094.1:0-3198 GCF_001515645.1 Sinocyclocheilus grahami | reverse complement strand
GTTTTAAATGACCTGTTTATGATATTTCTGCAGTACTGTTTTAATGAGATGTTATTTAAAGTCGCCACCTGATCTTATCCTCAACTTCATCTGCTTTGCATCTGTTAAATGAACAAGCTCCTGAAGTACTAGTTGAGTTTATGTCCAGTGTGTATTAAAACCCTCCCTTTGTCTCCAGTTACACTGTTTTACCCTCTGTGACGTGCCGGGGTTTGTGAATAAACAATTCAGCTGTTGTAATTCAAGTCTCATAAAGATCAATTATTGGCTCTTTTCTCATTTATCCATTAGTAAGCATTGTAGTACAGTGGAGCTGGTGTAATGGTGTGTCCCTTGAGCTCTGGATACAGTAGTAGTGCTCAGGGGACGCTGTGTTAATGTGTCTCTTGAAAGTCTCGTCTCTTGGGTCTCTGTGCTGAGAGAATGTTTAGGTGTGCCGTTCTGTTCTGTTGTTCTTTTCCTATGGCCTTTTTTTTTTTTCTTTGTACAAAGTACAATGGACAATAATGTAGTACAGTCATAATACTGTAGGAGGTCAAAGGTAACAAAAGTAAATTAGTAATCCAGATGAGGACATGAAAGTCAACCATTCATACAAGCTCACACTTGTGCAAATAACACATTTTTATTTGTGTACATATTTATTTCTGCCTTTTTAAATGTTTTAATTAATCACTTCCTCAAAAACAATAAGATGATGTTTGATAGTCCGTTGTCATTTCTTTGTTTTGACTTATTTACGAAATTACACACTTCCAAGAAAATAGCATTTAGTTGTCAAACTATTATTAAATTTTTTTTGCTTTGTTTTTTACCCTTATTTACAAAAAAAATACATGCTTCAAATAAAGTGGTATTTGGTTGTGAGTTGTCAAACATTTTAATTTCATATTTAATTTGATTTGATTTGATTTGATTTGTTAACCCTTGTTTAAGAAATTGCACACTTCCAATAAAGTGGCATTTGGTTGCCGGTTTATTTTATTTTTATATAATTTTTTATATATAAGCCAAATCTCTTCAGATGCTTGTTTAAAAAAAAGAAAGTATGAGTTAGTAATTGGTTTGTGGTACTGTGCAGTAAATTAGGCCATTGAGTGTGTCTCGTACGGAGATAGCTGTGTTTGAATGATTCAGCAGATGGCCGAGGAGACGCACATTTCACACGCTGCTGTAGGGGCTGCTGGCGGCACTCCTGCGCAGATGTTGCGTCTCCATTTCCATCTCCTACTACATTTAAACATGTTAAAAGAAAATGAAATGGAGAGGATTTTTTGCTTTCTGGCTTTCTCCACATAAAATTCTATGTCTGCACCCTGGTACAGATATCAATACCATGGTATTTTGATATACACCAAAAATCGAAACAACATCTTATAGCAATTAGGGTTGGGTACCGTTCACATTTTAACCGGTACCGGTATCGGTACCTGAATTTCGGTGCTGGTACCCAACGGTACCTTTTTTCGGTACTTTACTCTGTGTGTAATTACAAAAACATTTATTTCAGTGAAAAAATAAGTCTAAAAGTCTCAATTTCCACGTTTTGAACAATAGGGCCCAACAAACCTTTTTTTTAAATTTTTTTAATTGTTTTAATTTTTCTGAAAATCAAATGAAGGCATTAAACATTTATTTTAAATCAAATGAAAATTAAACCCTTTTATTTTTTTGGCAAACAAACTGAAATTTACTGTTGAAATTAATACACGGAAGACAAATTGTGTGAATATTCCTTTAAAACATTTTTTAATAGGCTAATTTTTTTCTACAAGAGATTAATCTGGTTGTAATATTTATTTTTATAATTGAATACTGTACAAAAGTAATACAAGAGTAATATATTTCTGTTACATGTTAAACCGTACTTTTATTTTGACAGGTTGCCATGAAGCTACTGTGTGTATACAGTATGATGATGCTAGTTTTCTCAAATGAAACTGTAAAATTCTCGCGAATGACTCTCACAGCAGCTCTGGAGATTAAGGTTTTGTGTTCATGCCGTCATATAGTGAGACGCAGAGGCCGAAAATCACCGCAAACGTCACACATACGTCAGTATTTGTGTAGTAAACAAAACCGCGTTTCCACCATTCATACATAAAGATATTAATACCATGGTATTTTGATATACACCAAAAATCAAAACAACATCTTATAGCAATTAGGGTTGGGTACCGTTCACATTTTAACTGGTACGGTACCGGTACCAGTATCGTTACCTGAATTTCGGTGCTGGTACCCAGTATTACGTCAGTATTTGTGTAGTAAACAAAACCGCGTTTCCACCATTCATACATACAGAGGCAAGCGGAACATGCAGGATTCATATTTAAACCGTCTTTTTGCATTTTAATATTCACAGACGCTAGTTGATATCGCGATTCGAATTAAGTGGCAGTGGCTACTTTTGATTTATTCGTCCAAAATTAACGAATTCCGTGGCATTCTGTGCTATAGAGTAAATTACTTTTTTATGAATGGACTCCGCGATCCCGTCCGCGTTTTCGCAGAAACCATATGGCCCTAGAAATGTAAGCCCACTTCAGAACATTTCGGCTTGCCCTCTGTGTTGTTTGAACGAGTTGCAGGAGTGACCACGTCACAGGGTCTCTCTTTCTCTCTCTGTAGCGTATGCGCCCAGATGCGTTCTCAGGTACCGAAAGGTGAATCGGTAGTACCGATGCAATTCGGTCGGTACCCTTAAAAGCACCGAGTTCGGTACCCAACCCTAGTAGCAATCATGAGTAGGTAAAATTATTCTGCAGCTGGTGTTTTTTGAGGTCTTGAATTATAACTAATGTGATCTGATGAAAAATGTTTCGTCCTCCTTTACACTTGGCTGAAAGCCTTTTGAAATAGTTATTTGTCTCCCCCGAGCGTAGCTCAGAATCTGGCTACTCACAGTAATTGAATGACCACTCCACATCTTCCACTCAGAGCTTGGTGTTTTTGTTCTCTCAGCACTTTCAGATGCAGAACCGCTCAGAGCTGTGCTTTTACGACATTGACAGACAGAGCTCATTACTTCATGCAGGAATAATCCGAACCGTTCTCAGACCTTTTGCGTATACATGGGTGAACTTGTGAGCGTCCTCTCAGAACATCAGGCTTCCGTGCAGTGGAAATAACAACAAGCGGAGAGCCGTGGCAGGGCTTCATCAACAAGAAGCTGAGTTTTGACAGCAGATGTTTTGG
>NW_015518093.1:24376-24717 GCF_001515645.1 Sinocyclocheilus grahami | reverse complement strand
GTAGCGATGTATGAACCAAGCAGTTTTCTGTTGGTCAGTGCAGTAAATTTGTGTGACCAATTTGAACCCGAGCAAAATCTGTCAGGGCAAATCTTTTGTCCTCAAAGAAATTCTTGATTGCGTCGATTCCTATTAAAAAGACTGGATTTTGCCCATGAAAATTTGCCAAACAATGGTAAATGTGACCATACCTTTACACAATATATAAGTATTCTTGGAATGCCACTTGTCCTATCAAATCAGTGGACTCTAACTGTTGGAGAAGGCCCGTTCACACCAAGATGGTAACAATAAAGATAACTACAGGTGCATCTCAATAAATTAGAATGTCATGGAAAAGT
>NW_015518093.1:21519-22666 GCF_001515645.1 Sinocyclocheilus grahami | reverse complement strand
TTTACTGTATTTTTGATCAAATAAATGCAGCCTTGGTGAGCATATAAGAGGCTTCTTTCAAATCCTTTAAAAAAACCTTAATTATTCCAAACTTTTGATCGGTAGTGTATGAACTTATGGAAACCATAACAATGAGAGAGAATCAACACACCTTGCAGTGACCCCTCTCAGAGGCCAAGTGCATAGGTGTCTGTCCGAGCCTCTCCACTGCATCCACATCTGCCCCATAGTGCAGCAACAGTTTGGCAGCCTCAACATTGTCCCTGAGTGTTGAGTAGTGCAGTGGTGTCATTTTGAGGTTGTCCCTGTCCTCAAGTCCTGCTCCATTCAGAATCAACAAGTGCACCACAGCCCTGGAGCCACTGCGGGCAGCCAGATGCAGCGGAGACGCCACATCTCCATCCCTGACATCAACCTTGGCCCCTCCTGTTAACAGCAGCTGGAGGATCTATGGGGAAGGAGAGTAAAAGAAAGATCAAATGGTGCTAAAGGAGACAGGAACAGTACACTGCCCTTCACCCACACAAATGCCATCTGTTTCACAGTGCGCAGTTGGCGTGACTCTGACAGAACACAGCCAAGAGGGCAGCGAGACCTTGAATTCACAGTCTTGGCAAATTCAAGCTATGCTATGCGGAAACAAATGCATTGAGGTGTTTATAGGACACTTCATGTATACAGATTTTTTTTTAGAGAGAACAATTATCAGAGACTGAGTGATCACATGATCAGTGCTGCATAAAACATTGGATAGCATAACATTATTTAATCACTATTGTTTTAAAGTATCTAACATGTTACACTGCCAGATTTATGTATCATTTTACGTCATCAAGTCGCATTTAATACAGCGTCTCACTAGCCAATATTCCAGCCACAAACTTAATTTACACCGTCTATGGCGCTTTTAAAGATTTCCCTGAAAACAGTTGGTAGATGTGACGTGTTGTCCATTTGTTATGGGCAACAGTGGTATTTTCAATTATATGTGTCTGTAAATATTCTATATTAAATTAACAAACAGTAGTAATTTTTAACTGAAAAAAGTAGCTCATAATTAAGGTGGCACCACCCATAAATTGTTCACTGACCACACTGTCAGTGAACCAACTTAACAATACTCTAATTTTTTAAGGCCAAATTGATT
>NW_015518093.1:2292-2665 GCF_001515645.1 Sinocyclocheilus grahami | reverse complement strand
TTTAATCCTAACAGGTTTTAATTCACTGTTATTTCTTCTCTCTCTCCACACTGTCCTGAGCTTGATCTCTCATCCTGACCGCCTGGTGTCGCTGAAGGAGCTGGACTATGTCTAGCTGATTGTGTGCCCTTGCAACATCCTCTGCTGTCTCTCTCCAGCTGCTCCTTATAGCGGGATCAGCGCCTTTGTCTAGCAGAACCTTGAGAACCTGTGGATTGAATCACAACACAGGTAAACTGGTAAAAAATTCCTTTCCTACATTTTCCCATATGAAAGCAAAATCACAGATGAGATCACAGATCTCAATTTAAAAAAAAAATAAAAAATCATAATATTACAGTTTTTACTGTATTTTTGATCAAATAAATGCAGC
>NW_015518093.1:0-1381 GCF_001515645.1 Sinocyclocheilus grahami | reverse complement strand
TGAACCAACTTAACAATACTCTAATTTTTTAAGGCCAAATTGATTAGTTTTTCTCAAATTATAGTTATGGTTTGGTTCAAACCTAAAATTT
Organism: Sinocyclocheilus grahami; assembly: GCF_001515645.1. Classification (NCBI taxonomy): domain Eukaryota; kingdom Metazoa; phylum Chordata; class Actinopteri; order Cypriniformes; family Cyprinidae; genus Sinocyclocheilus; species Sinocyclocheilus grahami. Next base: position 1,290 of record NW_015518093.1, on the reverse strand, counting down.
TGATTTCATATTAATTAAAAACATGTCCTTTCAAAAAGACAAAACATTCATACAAAGTTAAAAGATTATTGATTATAAATGCCGTATATACTTAATAGATTTTCTTTAGACACAAGCCAAAATGTTTCTTAATGTAGGTCAATATAATATTTTGGAGATTTGTACAATTCAATTTCACCATAAATAAAAGCTATATTAAATAAAGATTCCAAAAGACTTGAATGTTTTATTTTTTTCAAAGGGAAGGGTTATTTGCAAACTGAACAGAACAGGTTTAAACCATAAACCATGATTTTCACTTAGACCAACCATAAACCATGATTTTCACTTAGACCAATATAAAAATGGTATTAATATGAATTTTTTTCAGTGCATCTTGCACATTTGAAAGCATTTGTGAAAACCTACATTTGCATTATGACTTCTTAAACCTCTCTAAACAATGTTTTAAAAAGTACCAGGTTGATATTATGAGCCATGCTTCGAATAAATTAGTAGTAGGACTTCTTACAGTCTATTACAGGGGTATAATCCTTTTTATATTTTTTATGCTCCTAAACCAAACAAACAATGGTTGGTTGCTTTACATGTTGGTATTTTTAAAGCTGACCAGACTTTAAGCGCATAGTCAGTCACCTTCTTGTCTCCAGAGCAGGCACAGAGGTGCATGGCTGTGTGCCCATTAGGACCCCTCATATTGGCATCTGCACCTCGGTGGAGCAGTAGCCTCACCCCCACCTCATTCCCCACCAACACCGCCAGCTGTAGGGGGCTCGTGCCCACACCTTCTCCTCCCTCTACGTCTGCCCCATTATCTAGCAGGAGCTCCGCCACATCCCCCCAGCCTCCAAAAATTGCCCAGTGCAGGGGTGTCCACTTATGAAAGTCCTGGGGGTTCGGTGAGGCCAAGTGCTGCAGCAGAACCCGAGCTGTGCCCAGGTGTCCGCTGGCTGCAGCCAGGTGAAGGGGCGTCTGGCCGGAGCAGGACCTCGCTGAATGTGACGCCCCCTTCTGGAGGAGAAAGTCTGTGGTCTCTGGGTTTCCTCCACTGCAGGAGCGATGCAGGGGAGTGCAGTTGAAGAAGTCCTGGCTATTTACCTCCACCTGGCCGGTTTGCAACAGGAACTTGATCAGCATGAGATGACCCTTAAAAGAGGCGTGGTGGACAGCTGTCCAACCATACGGGTCCCTGGAAGTACAAAATGGCCCAGTCAGCAAAAAAATGTCTATATATTTATTTTTATATACAAAACCAGTCTTAAGTCGCTGGGGTATATTTGTAGCAATAGC
>NW_015518092.1:2888-3199 GCF_001515645.1 Sinocyclocheilus grahami | reverse complement strand
AACAGGTTGGTTCTTGGTTCTTAATTACTGACTGTTTTTGTTAGTCGTAAAATTTTGATTAGTATATGGATGATAAATTATACAGAAATGCATTCAAATGATCACTGTTGTCATCCACATTTAACTGAATTAACAAGATAATACAATAATACTTTATACAAGTATCTGATCTCTGTTGTTTTCTGCTGTTAAACCAGGATCACTTGAACTGATTCTTGCTTGTTTATTTTAGACCGGATTGAGATAAAAGAGCAAAGACAAGAACTGAATGAAGAACAAAGAACAAAAGCCAAAAAGCTGCACACCTGCTC
>NW_015518092.1:0-2240 GCF_001515645.1 Sinocyclocheilus grahami | reverse complement strand
CTCATATTGTGACAAGAGTTTCACTCAGTCTGGAGACCTGAAATTCCATGAGCAAGTTCATACTGGAGAGAAGCCGTACTACTGCCCTCCCTGTGAGAAGAGTTTTAGACAGTTAAAAAGCCTTAAAAAGCACATGAAAAAATGTGAGTCATCACAGTGAGCAACATTTTCATGATAAAACAGTCAGAGTAAACTGTGAGACATAAACAAAATATGGTGCTACACCCAAAAACACAACACCATATCGTTTCATTTTGTGACTTTGATTTCACAGTCTGATTAAGGAACTATTGAATGATGTTTAAAGCTTCACAGAAAATAATTCTTGACTTAGTGTGTAAATAGTTTGTATCTTTCCTCCTATTAGTTTGCTAAATGTGTCAGGCTGGACTAAGCAGGTTTTTCTTTAATAAGACAATGTTCCTGTCATTCACTTGTTTTGCATTCACATATGCCTTGAAGATATTCAATACATTCCATACATGTACCACTCCTCTGCTTCTGTATTTTTACAGGGTCTTTACCAGATGAGCACCTAAAGGATAATCATTCTCTAAACATGTCCTGCACTTATTTCTAGCTTCTGTATTTAGGGAAAGGGTCCTTCTCCAAATATAAATGCATTCCAACCGGTTTTAAATAGTTCACTATGTGGAAAAACACCATCCTCACATACAGTCAAATACAGAATAGTAGAATAATTTTCTCTTATGAATAGCTACAATTCTGTTTATTATATTTCATCAAGATTAATGAATATACTCCACAAAATCAACTGAAAAAAGTTGATTGTTTTCTTTATTTTCAGATGGTTTAAAATTCGGTTAAGTTGCAAGACAATCATTGGTGTATATAGTTTGCCTTGAATAATGCAAGTTTAAAGACAAAATATGTATTATCTGACACCAGATTGTTAATCAGATTGAATTTATATAAACATGTTTTAATCATTTCAATGTAATAAAGACAACAACCATGACTAATGTATTTGTTTAAAATTTGTTTCACACAGTTTGAATTCACAATGATCCCTGGCTATTTGGCTTAGTTTATAAAATGGCTAAAACTGTAATAATAATAATACCTGTGGGACGCTTGGCACTCTTTTTTTGTTGTCTTTTTTCTCTATCAAATCTTTTAGTAATCATCATAAATCATATATCATTTGAAAGCTTAGAAGCCCAAGATTCCTCCTGTGGAAACATTTTGAAATCGGACATTGTGTTATCATGGAAATGGTACTTTAAAATCTTTTGGCGGTCTCCTCCCCCTTAGTGGGCGGTGTCAAGTGTCATATTACAAAACGCTTTACGCTCTTTTAGAAGCAAAACTTTTTATAATCTTAACAAAAACATATAATTGGAAAGGTCTGAGTCTCAGGATTCCATATTTGGTGGATAGAAGTAATATTGACAGAGAAATCTAGACATTTGTTACAGAAAAATGCATTAAAAATGTAATAGAGTTTGGATGGCACCCGGTGGCTGTTTGTGGCCCTAAATAAAATCTCACAGGAACCTAAATTTTTTTCATATCAACTTCAAATTTGGAACATAACTTATTTAGACACAAGGCTTTAATTGTATACCAATTTTAGAGTAAAACCTGTTATGTAAAATATGTATTATATATAAAAAAATAAAATTAATATAGTGCATTTTCTTTACAGTAAATTTAAACTACCATAACTTTTTGATACTTCATTTTTTTAAATTCTTTAAAAAGAGATCAACCTTATGTCTGTATTCCAAAGTGTTCATAAATTACAACAATTTAAGTTTGGATAGTGCACCTGCATGCCTATTTAAAAAAAATGGGGGGTGACAGTTAAGGGGTTAAAAAAACAAATAATCTAGGGATCCCTGAGATATTAAATGTACATCATAATCTTATATAGCAGCTGTCATCCACATTTTGATTGTATTAACAAGTGAATGACAGAACTAACCTTTGAAGATCAAAGATCTGATTAAAGTATCTCAAATAGGGTACAACGGGGTTAAACGCACCCCGGGGTAAAAGGTGCCTTTGATATTATTTTCATCTAAACCACTAGACGGCACAAAAACGTGGCGTAGCACTTTCCAAAACATTCACTTTTCAAGATGCACCTGTATATTTGTCTGATCCTTGACGCGATCGCGCGCAGCAATGCAAAGTTGATTCTGTGCTTACTTGATCTAATATTTTATGTATTTTTTTAAATGTTGTAGATTTAAGTAGCAAATGAGAATTGCTCA
>NW_015518091.1:2088-3200 GCF_001515645.1 Sinocyclocheilus grahami | reverse complement strand
TTTTTTTTCTTGGATAACAACTGCTTTCATAAAAGAAAGATCAGTGCCTAGTGTCGGACAAAATATTTTTCATGGGTTTACAGTTAGGAGATGGTGGACGTTATTATTTTTTCTGAATTTTCTCCATGAAGTATTAGACATGTGGTTTCACCAAAGTGAGTATTTAATTATTTTGTGGCATCTAATAATAATGAAATTGGAGAAAATGTAGCTTAAAACCACTCTCGAAAACAAACAAACAAAAATCAATTCTGCGTGATGATTTAATTATGAACTCATGAAAGGACTCGGTTGTTTATGTCCCATGTGGTTTTTGGATAAATGTGTGAAAGGTGAACAGTAAGTAATGAACGCATGTAACCTCGGCCAACTCATCATTTTGCAGAATGGGGCTGCTAGATCCAGTGTACCGTGTGAGAGGGTCTATACGCTGCTCCCCCATGAGATACCATCTATTCTTCAGAGCAGCTACACCACAGCCACAATTCAAGCTGATATTCATGGACTGGATTTATCTAACACAAACACAGTGCAAGTGAGGGCTGATGAACTCTAGTGACTCTTTTTTGTTTTTCTCTTTTCTTGCTTTCTGTGGTCTGTTATTCAGTCCTCAGATGTGTCAGTTGGGAAGATTGTCTGCATTAGTCATTGTTTTCAACAGTCAGGCATTCCAGGTCAAAGGGCTCTCAGCTGCTTTGTGTCAGAGAAATAAGTCATCTGCATCTTAATCAATTTCTTGACCCCTTATCTGTGTGCAGAAAATTATTTTGTGCTGCTGAAGTACAAAGGATCAGGCCCACTTGCAGAAAGCTCAGCAGTGGATCACCCAACATTCATAAATGTACACAAATCCTAAACTCATTGCATGCTTTTTAAATGAAATATTTTTAGCCAGTCTGATGATGCTTTTAGTTACCAGTAAAAATGCAGTACTTTCAGTTAGTTTAACATATTTTACCAAGTTCAAATCGATTTCCCCAATATCATTGCGGTCTAGAATCAGCAAATGATGACCCACAACACCATATAAATAAGAGAACAAGTAAATACCCAGGTGTATTCATATATTCATTCTAAATTTTCTCAAAGCATCCAGCATTTTAAAATGTTTT
>NW_015518091.1:0-781 GCF_001515645.1 Sinocyclocheilus grahami | reverse complement strand
GCAACTGTTCTAGTGGTAACCAGATTTAAATTATAAAAAAAAAAACCGTTATTAAGCCCAGTTCTCATGCGATATGGTGAGGAAGAAAGATCTTTCTGAAGATGATAAGTGTGAAACAATGCAGTGTCTTGCAAAAGGCATCAAAACAAACAATATTTTGCGAAAAGCAAATAGAAATTATTGAACTGTCAAAAGTTTTGTGAGTGACTTAGAGCACAGAAGATATTGGTCAGATAAAGATTTATTAAGGAAAGTTTCTGTCAAACTAATTAAATTTATTGTAATGGTAGCTGTATAAAAAAAGCCACTGCTGAGCAGCAAACAGGTGTTTGAAGCTACTGGAGTCTCAAGATCCTCTCCATGCAGACTGGCAGTTGTGTGTAAAGCTGCGTTTCAGTCACTGCTAACCAAACCTCACAAAGAGAAACCTGCACAGTGGCTGTAGAAACACATGAAGACTTGTCTTTAAATAGTTTATTCACTTACAAATGCTGCAGTACAATGGATGGTCCAGATAAATGGATTTCTGATAGCTGATGAATGGCCATCCTATTCCAGTGAGACTGCAACATCAGCAAGGAGGCGGTGGGTGATGATTTGGGTTGGAATATTGGGAAGTGAGATGAGATCATTTTAGGGTGTCAAAATGACTTCTGCAAGATATGTGGCGTTCATAACTGACCATTTTCTGCTGTGGTATAAAATGAAGAATAGTGCTCTCGGAAATAAAAGCATGTTCATGCAGGACAACACACTATCCCATGCTGCATAAATACCATGG
>NW_015518090.1:2702-3200 GCF_001515645.1 Sinocyclocheilus grahami | reverse complement strand
TGGGTCAGCTGGCCAATCAGAGCAGACTGCGCTTGTCTTTTTTTTAAATTTTTTTTATTATGCAATAGAAGAACAACAAATACAAAGACAAGTAAGAACAAAGACAATAAGGGTTACAAACAATACTCCAAAGCATACTATGTTAGCTTATAAGATTTACACCATGAAAGAGTCTTACATGCAACAGAATTATTAGAGTTTCTTAAAGAGTTTACATATACATCAAAATCTTTCCTGAAAATAAAAAAGTAGGGAGTTTTCTTTGAAAATTTACACTTATGAATGTAAAATTTAGCAAGATATAGGAATAGATTAATAATAAATTTACACTGAGAAAGATCTAAATTCAAAGAGTAACCAAAAAACACAATTTTGGGGGTTATACAAAAGTTTGGATATAAATATTTTTTAACAAAATTGGAAAAGTCAACCCGGAACACTTTAGAATAAGCTCAGTCCCAAAATAAATGATTGATTGTTTCTTCAGACTGAAGGCAA
>NW_015518090.1:0-1405 GCF_001515645.1 Sinocyclocheilus grahami | reverse complement strand
TCAATGGAGTCAAAAGCTTTATAAAAATCAAGAAAAAGCAGAAAAAGCAAAAGTCATATCACCTTTAAGCCTTGCGCTATCCTTGACAGTTCAACCCCGGTGCAAGATTGTAATTGTAGTACGAAACGGAACATTGTCTTGATTCCTAGTATGTTAACAGCTAGCTTACAAAACTACATTACCCATCATTCCTAGCACCAACGGCTTCTACTCGCATCCTGTCCGGTGACGATAGCGCAAGGCTACAGAAGCAAACCCAGTCTGAGGCTGCTATATTTCGTAATTAAATCAATTAAACATTGATTGAAATAACTCAGACCACCGTGAACGATAAATACCGAGCACAATGGTAAGTGTAGATGCCTATTTTTGCTTGTTACGATCACTTATTTTGATTAGTTCGCCTGTCTGTTCTTTTCAGCTAACAGGCTAGTGTGACATGTCGATTATAACAACACGACCAAGATCATAAATCAAACCATATAGACATACTGGCTATAATATCCAGAAGAGCAAAATGAATCAGCCTTGCATTATTCTATTTCGGGGCAGAATAGGAAATAACACTGAATGAATGAATGAAGCTAAATGCTCATTGCTAGTTATTTGATGCAAGCTCTGTTTAGTTTGCCTATTATATATATCAATAATGTCTTTTCATATAAATAATACAGTACACAATACATCTCTAATGGCAGCTCATGCATCTTTAGCTATTAAAATAGTTCAATGCGTTGTCATTATTCATACAAAAAGCATGTGACATGTTAATGCGGAATGATTTGTGAGAATTAGGTCTAAACTTTGTTCTCCTGTTGTTCTTGTGCAGATCCGCTTTATCCTCATCCAGAATCGGGCAGGGAAGACCAGGCTGGCCAAGTGGTACATGCAGTTTGATGATGATGAGAAGCAGAAGCTGATTGAAGAGGTTCATGCCGTAGTGACAGTCCGTGATGCCAAACACACCAACTTTGTAGAGGTACAACACTTCCTTTTAACATGTTATACTTGCTGTGGTTCAGAGGTCCGTATGGATTACTCCGCATTGTGTCCTGTGCATCAAAAAGTTAGAAGGATGCAATTTGATCATTTTTGAAATATGTATCCGTATGGGATTGGTAAAATCGACATCACACATGGCATGTGTCGTTTTGAAGGTCTTATCTAGGAAATGTACAGATAAAGGTGTTTATATGTGGTCTTACATGTTATACATTGTATTCCTCTGCAGTTCAGAAACTTCAAGATCATTTATAGGCGATACGCTGGCCTGTACTTCTGCATCTGTGTGGATGTGACGGACAATAACCTGGCTTACCTGGAAGCTATTCACAACTTTGTTGAGGTAAATGAGGAGCAAGCTTAAAGGAATAGTTCACCCAAAAATGAAAATTAGCTGAAAATG
>NW_015518089.1:2111-3200 GCF_001515645.1 Sinocyclocheilus grahami | reverse complement strand
TGGATGTCTTATTTTCAGTATTATTTAAATACTATTATAATATTTGAATTAGCTTTTATTTTAATTTTACTTTAAGTTTTAGTAATTTTGTTATGCGCTTTTGTCATTTTTTTTAAGTATTTCCATTTAGCTTTATTTTTATTTGAGTTAATAATTTAGTACCTATTTATAATAAAAACTTGCTTATAGTAGTTATATTAAAATATAGTATTTATTTTAAACTTATTTCATATATTTATTTCAGATTTGATTTATTTTACTTGTTTCTTCTTTTAAAATGATTTATTTGAACATTTCTAATTTTTAAGTTTTGTAAGTTTGAGATGTTTTTTAATATTTATATTTGAATTTAATATCATCTTTTATTAGCTTTAGTTTTAGTTAATAACAATAAGATTGCTGAAATCAAATTAACACAATTTTTACTCAAGCTGAACTAAAATTGACAAGAAATACTGAGAACAAAAATGTCTATTTTTGGGACTGAATGAACACTTCTGCTAGTCAGCAAAAACTATAGGATTACCAACCAATAGCAGTATAATCTCAAATTGGCCAAATATTGGCTGATATATTAATCTGTCACTATTTAAAATGACAATCTGTCACCAAACTTTCTCTCAGCTTCCAAAACAGCTTCACCAATACCAACATAAGAGAATTAGCTACCAACTCCTCCCAGTTTACTGCATTTGGGACCAGCATGTGTTTATCTACCAATTCCTTTCATCTTTAAATTGTCAGTGCTCTTTGAGCTGCATGTTCTTGAGGAAAACTAACGCGTCAGTAGCTCTCGCTGTGATACTGAGAGCGAAGCAACGAACAAAGTGAAGCTAATGACAGTATATTATTGACTCGGCATCTGCTGCACTTGCCTGCACATAAATGGCTCTTGATCTAAGCGCAGTTCCCCTTTCAAGATGATGGAAATTTCATTAGATTCCTATTTCCACCATCAATAATTAAAACAATGTGGCCCATCGCAGTCATCAAAATACAAGTATGCATTTCGCTGACGACCTTGTGAATGAAGACTTACACCCAGAGCAAAATTTACTTTTTGTCACACGTGACAATGGTGAGAGAGAA
>NW_015518089.1:0-1006 GCF_001515645.1 Sinocyclocheilus grahami | reverse complement strand
AACTTTTGTGTATTTTTCTTTCAGGGCAGATGTGACTGGCAAGTCCTGACATGATGATCTTTAATAGAAAGCTGCGCTTTATTATCAAGTAGGGTGTCATGATGGGTGTCATAAAACCTGTCAAATCCTCATCATTTCCATTACGGTAAGCATCATTTTATAGGTCTGTTCAGTGTGAATGCATTACAATGTGACAAGGCAATTTACTAGAAGAGCAACATCAAAAAATTGGAGCATGCAAAATAAAACATTTCAGTAATCTTCACTTTTTTTTCTTCATAAATTCATCTCGGACTCGAGCAGTTGAGCTCCTCCGTCCCCAGGGAGAACAGATTTTGTTTCATTCACTGGGCGAGTTAAGGCTTTTGAAGGCTAAAAATAGGTCCGTAATGGTCATACCTTCAGCAAAGACTGTTAAGTCATTACCGAGCGGAGGGATAGGTTTCACTCTATAACTCTCACAACCGAGAGGCTTTTCATTCGCTAGACAAGCCATCAGAGTCTAATGACCGCAGGTGAAAGGTTGCAGCATTGTCTTTCACTTGTGTGTTTTTAGGCATAATGCAATTTAGAGGCAACAGCTCAATCTCACAGTGGCGACCATCCATTAAGGTTGAGAAAAACGAAGAAGACAGGCTGGAGTCCAGGCAATCGAATTCTGAATGAACGTGAAAAGGAATCAGATTACAGCGTATGCTTGGGTAATCTCCAGCAGTTGACTGTTTTAATCCAGTGTCGCTGAACATAACACATGACCATCTTAGAGACCAAAAAAAAAATACTTAATTTTGTAGAAAAACAGTGACTGCCTGCAGGACATTCAGGCTTTCAAGGACTGTCGTCTTCATTTTAAAAATGAAAGAACTATATGTGATATATCTAAAATTTACTGAAATACTATTGAGGCAATATTTTCAATCATAAATGAAACTGTTGCATTATTCTGCGTTATATAGACATTATGGTGGCCCACCAAACACGTTTCTCACTTCCAACACGGAGTAAT
>NW_015518088.1:2542-3200 GCF_001515645.1 Sinocyclocheilus grahami | reverse complement strand
TTTTTTTTTTTTTTTTTTACAAAAATGTCATTTATTGAGAGCTATTTTAGGTTTAGGTGTCATGAATGGCTTATGTCATTATTCAAATTACCCCAAATGTTTATAATAAACATAAGACCTATTGTTTGCAGCATGGGACAAATTATGAAAAATGTTCCATAGACTTCATGGAAACCTTCCCATTCAAATAGGCAAACTAGTAATGCTACTAGATCGAAACAGAGCATTATTTTTTGATTCCACATATATAGTTTAATTGTATGATATATGTAAAAGCAAACCTTCTTGATCAGCACCATATGATTTCATTGTGAAGGCGTGTCTGTTTGGTTCGGTTTGATAAATACACAGCTAACCGGGCTTACATAAAACTACAATAAACATATAGACGTCAACACTTTTCTGAATGGTCCTGCTATCATATTATATGTGGATGATATGATATAATTGGGAAAATTCAAATCGTTTTGGGAAAATACACTACAAGTTCAATCTTTAACGTATATAAATTAGAGGGTTAATTTCACTTTTTCAACTCTTAAGTCAAGAGTTAAGATTTCTGTAATACAGTCCTATGATATTTTTTTTGTGTTGATGCATTTTTGTCTATTACACATTACAAACATGTAGATGCCAGGATGCTCTTTTGTATTTAAGC
>NW_015518088.1:0-906 GCF_001515645.1 Sinocyclocheilus grahami | reverse complement strand
TCTGTCTTTGATCAGCAGATGTCCTCCGCGTGCAGTGTTTTGAGCGCTTTGAAGCAAATGAATCATTTTACGAATTGATTCGAAGTTTCTCTATTCACTTAGCTGGTGAGTAAATAAAATGTAAAGTGCTAGCTAGGTGTGTTCACTTGTTGTCCTTTTCATTTGAATCCTTCAGAGTTTGTTGTGTGTAGCAGAGAGTCCTCTGGGCTGGCCATAGTCCGGACAGTTATGCGATCCACCGAAGGCTTTAAGCATATTTAAATCAGTGCTGTTGAGATGGTTTAAATAAGAATTCAATTTGAACTTTTCACTGTGCACTTTGATTTCAGTAGCTGTATAAGTTACTGTGAAGTTTTTGTTTATGTCGCTCCCGAACAACGCCACGCGGAACCTGTTACTTTTCTCAGCGCTTTTAAGGATGAACCAATCAGATTAGCGCACCACCTCCTCGCTTTACTAATGCTGAAATAAAGTAGCAAGCACTAGTAAGAGTATGAATAGCAAGCAGTAAGAGAGTTTATTTATTTATTCTTATTTTTTTTATTGCAGTAAACAACAAGGATTACAGTACGTACATAACATACACACTACAATCTAGTATGCGGTCCCGAATTCAGCATAGTAGGCCGACTATTGTTTTATTACCGATAAATATATTGTTTTATTGTCGAAATTAGATTTATTTATGCTTGAGAAGTATCAAAGCAATACGTTTGATTTTTTTATATGGCGTTTTAAACTGGTATCTGAACATTTAAGAGATATTATGACATTTTAATGTAAGATAAAAGCATATATTAGTCATTAATATTACTGAGGAACTGGCTCAAGCATACATACAGTATACTGAATATTGCAGTGTTTGCATTTAGTCATTTAGCAGATGCTTTTATCCAAAGCGACTTA
>NW_015518087.1:2260-3200 GCF_001515645.1 Sinocyclocheilus grahami | reverse complement strand
ATGAATTTAACACTAAACATGCAAGACCGAGTGAGTGTGTGTGTGCGCGAGTGAGTGAGTGTGTGCGTGTTTGGTGCTGAGAGTTTGTTGAAAATAGAAAAAAAGACCATAAAAAGTTTGGCCCGTATGAACGTAAGTGTTGGTTTTTCCTGTCTAGTTTCTCTTGTAATAATGCAACATGTGTTTTGGACTCAGAAGAGTGAAATTCTGGGTCAAAACCCCCCGAAATCAAAGGAAAAAAATAAGAAATGATATTTGTCGTAAATAAAATAAAGGCTTTTTAGGAGCATTAAGATTTTTTTTTTTTATTGTGGCATTATAATTAAGCACATTTTCCTTCAAATTCTTACGACCGTAATGCAATTTATTATTTCTGGTAATATCATCATTCTCAGTGCTTATTTTATTTCTGCAATACTTTAATTATGCTGGTGATTTATACATGTTTTATCCGAAATTCTAATGACCATAATGCATCCTGATGATTTGTTTTTTTATTTTAATTTTATAAATTTTTTGGTAATTCTCATTGTTCTCAATGTTGACTACATAAATTCTTATATAATAATTGACGCTGATTTTAATTCTAAAAACGGGTAGTACAACAAATATTAAATATTAAAACATTTTACCCTAAATTCTCATGACTGTAATAATGCATCGCGATCCAGATGTTTTTTTTATTTTTATTATTATAATTTTTTTTGCTTATTATTAGCATTATTTGTATTATTTTTGTAATTCTAATTATTCTCAATGTTGATTCCAATTAGATTCTTATTACTGTAATATAAAAATTAATGCTGGTTTTAATTAAAAGTGCTTAACAAAAAGATATAAAAACATGATCAAATTCTGATTTTTGGTAATTCTCATTATTCTCAATGCTGATTCTAATTATTACTGTAATATAATTAAGCTGAATTAATTTTTTTTTAAT
>NW_015518087.1:0-631 GCF_001515645.1 Sinocyclocheilus grahami | reverse complement strand
GGTAGCCATTGACTTCCATAGTATTTTTTTCCTACTGTGAAAGTCGATGGCTGCCGTCAACTGTTTGGTTACTAACATTCTTCAAAATATTTAATTTGTAGAATGTTGGGAACCAAAAAATTGACGGTAGCCATTGTCTTCCATAGTATATATTTTTCTTTCATACTATGGAAGTAAATGGCTACCGTCGACCCCAAAGTATCTTCTGATAACCGAACTGACATTTTTGGGTGAACTATCCCTTTAAGAATTGACTGTGAACCCAACGCTTACCAAATGAGCTCGGCCAAATTTTACCGGTGATTTCACAAAGATTTTCAGGGCCAAATGAAGGTTCGGTGTCCCGAACGTTTGTGCCATTTCTCTGCTCTCTGTACCCATGATGCACTGCAGCGGTCGCTTCGACTTCCTCTCAAACCCAGCTCAGAGCTTTAACTTATCCATTATGGTGCCATATTTCATGAGTTGAAATGAAGATCCGTCTTTGACAACTTTTTGATTGACCTTTTTAGATCACAAGTCAGCTGTTAATTTTCTTTAATTTGATTAATTTTTCCCCCCGGTGCGCTTCATTGGTCTCTTGTGTTTTCGGTTGCGATGTCGTAGCATTAGAAACGTTGCGACGCCCAAT
>NW_015518086.1:2871-3201 GCF_001515645.1 Sinocyclocheilus grahami | reverse complement strand
TTTTTTTTTTTTTTTGGGAGAGCCTTTATTTACTCTTTTGAGGCTGTCATGATTGGTGGTCTATATCCAGTTATCTCCATTCATCCCAGCATAATTTATTGACAGGGAGTAACCACTTCTCTCCCAATGAGGATTTGCTACCTTGATAACCTCTACTAGATTTCCAGGCACCCATGACTGCCTATTGATAATGCTCATTATTAGTATCTTCAGAGATCCCCCATATGCAACTGAAATTAGCTGTGTGTTTTCAGTGGACCACAGCCTATACAACACCAGCACTGGTGTGTGTTGTGTGTGTGTGTGTGTGGGGGGGGGGGGGGGGGGGGG
>NW_015518086.1:0-1085 GCF_001515645.1 Sinocyclocheilus grahami | reverse complement strand
GATTGCAGTGGAATGAAACAATGCAGGGATCTCAAGATGGCAAAAGTTGGACTGTTTTTAGTGGAACTGACACGCTGTCCCAAAAAATGTCATGTTTATGGTGGGACACTCAGAAATCAGCTGCAAGGTGTTTGGGGTGGGCCAAGACATAGCACTGGAGCTATAAAGGAGATTATTTAAAGATACAACTTTTCCCCAATGATTTTACAGTGCAGACTGTGTAACCGCTAAAGCAAGTACAGCATAGATAGATTGCTTTATGTTCTCATGTAGCATAATAAGTGACTGAATGGATAGCAGCACTATAGTGACCAGTCTAACCATTGCAACTGGCTACATGACTGCATTCCTAATGCCAGCTTCAAATGTTAACACCTTCATATCCATGTGATCCCACAGATGACAACCTAGAAATGATTACTGTTAATAACCTGAAATTAGCTGTTTAATAACCCAATTTCATTTTGCATTCATAGATATGTATGCAAGATATTCGGAGCAAAACTAAAACGGCACCACAAATCATTTGTTTATGATGGCCAGCAAATGCTTACTGCAGTCTACAGAGTCATTAGTACATACACTCTTATATTAGGTCTAAATGTTTTGTTATTATGTGAATTCCATTAAATCTGTGAGGATCCCATTCCTGTGATGCTTTAGCATTGACATTTAGGGCTGTTAAGAGTGAAAGATGTGATGTAATGACCAGCATATAAGCTAGATACCTTGTTAACCATGAATGTGAAGGAAGACATGACATTAAGGGTAGCAATATAGTCTGTCATTACCGACCATGGAAATGTTATTTCTGGCTCTTGAAAAAGGCAGGCATCCCACAGCTTTATTACTCACATAACATCTCTACTAATGATGCAGAATTAGTTGTAATGGTGGCTCATTAATAATAACATAAAATAAATGAATAAATAAAAAATTGATGCTGATCAGGCTTTTTTATAAAGTAGCATGATATTATACCATTCAGTTGAACCACTTTTTTTCCAGTTCAGACTGCTCTAGGGTTGTCATAGGACATGATATATACAGGTGCATCTCAATAAATTAAAATGTCATGGAAAAGT
>NW_015518085.1:1738-3201 GCF_001515645.1 Sinocyclocheilus grahami | reverse complement strand
TTGCATCTTGGCGAAGCTGCTAGCAGTGAAGCTAAACGTTGTCAAGGGAAAACCATGTGACCAGTCCGAGTAGCACGTGACTCAATGTAAACAATGTTCTAGTTTCTATATTTTATAACATATTTTCTTGGCAAAGCAAATATTAGCGCATAGAACATCAGAAATGCATGTATTTATTTACACATAATGTGCAAACATAAAGCAAAGCCAAATATTAAAACAAAGGAAAAAGTATAATATATAGTTCAGTAATTAATATAGTTTAGTGTAATACAGTTAATCGACAAGCATTATGTAAATACTACATGTAAATCTACACACATATATTTCTTCAACTAATCAAAAGAGAAAGCAAGCGAAAAATGTAAGGACTGAGGACAAAGGTTATTTGATCTCGGTTAAAGATCTTGTGGAGAAAGCTATACTGGAAGAAGTTTGCTGGTTAATCTAATGTAATTTTACCACTATTATGTTAACCTTACAATTTTGAATTACTGTTTTAAGTAACATAAAATGATGTCTTTGTTGAGGTTGGACACAGCTAGTTATTGCCCACACCAAAGAACTAAGCCAAAGGGTGGTTTATTTTCTCACACTATTTTTTATTCAAACAACTTCTCAGAGAACAAAAAACAAGAAATATTAAATCTCTGAGTGAGTGTTACATTTCAAAAGAACAATAATAAGCAAGAAAGAACATTTCATTCCTGTCAGCACATAAAAAACTGAACGGCAGCATTCACTCAGGTTTCTCATGAGTGTTGTGCGTCTTGCGGCATCATGACCATGACCTCTCCCTCCATGACCACTTTGTCTTTGGCAGCGCAGGAAACAGAAATAAAAGCAAAGGACATTTTGATCTTTTTGACCTCCGCTTCTGCCACAACCTCCTCTCCGATGTAGAGGGGCGCCGGAAAGCGTATTTCCTGGTAGAGAAACACGCAGCCTTTGCCGGGCAACTTTGTCCCCAGAATTGCTGAGATCAGACCATTAATCAGCACTCCGTGAACAATGGGGGTCTCGAAAGAGGTTGTTTTGGTGTATTCGGGGTCGAGGTGGAGAGGATTCGTGTCCCCCGTCAGCTCAGCAAAAAGTGCGACATCTCTGGCACTGAATGTTTTGCTAAGCGAGGCCCGTTCACCCACGTAAAGCGACCTGCGCCCTACTGTGAGGGATGCGGGAACCGTCAATGCTGAGTTGACAAAATGGTATATATTTCTGCTGAAAATACTTCTTCTGAGAAAAAACATTTTTTTCCAATGTATTTTTTTTGTAGGCCCACTTCACCAAATCAACTGGTCTCCAAACCGCAGCTCACGGCTATTCCCAGACAACGCTAGTAAAAATGGCGACACCTGCAATGATAAATAAAAAGAAACATGAGTTGCATTCAACACAGATGTCTGTGACATTTATTAGAAGTTCATTAGGGTTCAGTATCTAAAACGAGATAAACAGCAACC
>NW_015518085.1:0-473 GCF_001515645.1 Sinocyclocheilus grahami | reverse complement strand
AGAGATATCTTCATATAATGGTAAACTGAAGCATTTTTGTACACATATCGCTCAAATTTGGAGGGTTCCTCCATAGTTTGACACTGAAATCTTTTCAGATGGTCTGCGAGTATGCCTAAATGAAGAAAGATAAAGCCCCATTGATTCAGATAAATGTGCAGTGATAATTACTACAAGAATATGTAAATGCATACAAGAGCCGAGTTCCATATTCAATACAAATATAGTAACCATTCAGTAACAAGGCATATGACAAAGCAACATGGTATAACCATCTAACACCATCACTGTATCATGGTACTGCCACAGTATTCTTTATAATGGTGAATCAGTGGAGGAATTAATTAATACATTTATGGAAGATCGGTGTCTTCCAGCTCACGTGTCAGTTCTGTATTAGCTATGAACTCCAAAAAGACTTATATTAGTTAAAGAGTCTCCAGCCGCTATGTAAAACAACATGCTGCATTTAA
>NW_015518084.1:2231-3203 GCF_001515645.1 Sinocyclocheilus grahami | reverse complement strand
TATATATATATATATATATATATATAAATAAATAAATAAATAAAGCTAGGAAATATTTCTCATTTTCATTTAGGTTAACTTGATGAACTAAAATAACTTAAACTAAAACTGAAATACAAACTATATAGCCAAAATAAAAATTAATAATGACAAAAACACAAACAGTTACTAAAACTATAAATAAAATGTAAATAAAAACTAAAAATATAAAAATAAACATTAATTCAAACTATTAATAAAAAAAACAATAGTATCTCATAGATACTAAAATAGCACTGCTTGACATTGGTGCTGTAGTGCTATTGAAGAAAAATCATCAGCTAAACAACAAGCACTAAGATGTTCATAAACCATTTAGCCTCTGTATGTAAGCAATCTTTTTTTGATGTTTGTTTGTTTTTGGCTTGTGTTGTAATCAATTTGGCAACATTTCTTTTGAATATAGTATAAAACTTAAATTAAACATTTTGGAAGAAGAAATACCATTGGTATTTTTAATTTCATGCTGCTTTTTACATAAATCTGCATCAATATTTATGAACCACCCTATGTTTCAAATATAAAAAAATCAGCCTTTGTTATGAATTGTTACTAAAAAAATGACAAAAATGCCTATATGTCATCTCTCACCTCTCTAGGCTGCAGGACCCTGCAGAGGTTCCGGAGGTCATGCATTTGCTCAAGCTTTTGGGCGAGGGTACCCGAGACCCTCTGCTCATAGTCAGCCTGAACCTCCTGCTCCTCCTGCTCCTCCTCACTGCCCCAGGCCTCCTGCCACGACTCCCCAAGACTGTTCATCATCCTGCACACATCCTGGAGCGGCAGCTGCCACAGGGGGGAGATGTGCTTGCTCTGCTTTACCTACACACATGGTGAGAGAACAAAAATGTTTACTTACAAAATGACTCACTCTCACTCTCAGCTTTATTTCAGCTCATAAAAAAGTCACGCTGTCTCCAGCCATTACTATAT
>NW_015518084.1:0-500 GCF_001515645.1 Sinocyclocheilus grahami | reverse complement strand
ATTGGTCATTTTTAAATGGTAATTAAAATGTGCTTTTTTTAGAAGAAGTAAAATCAGTCTGTATAAATTGATAAAAGTGCTTTTACCTGAACACAGTCCATTACACAATAAAAAAAGGAGCATAACGGAGGTCAGCTGCATCTGCATTTTCTTAGTAGTCCCACAGTTTCTGCACATTCAAGCTGGGCCCAAGTCCATAGGGTTAAAGGTCATAAAATGGTGTGAAAATGGATGGAAGAATACGAGAGATAAGTTGTAAGAGAGTTACAGAGACAGAGAGAGAAAATCACAGTGCGTCCTGCAGAAGTCACTATGCTGTCTTCTTGGTTTCTTATCCAACCTGTTTGCTGTGTCTTCTCTTGGCTTTCACAGAAGTGAAGTGAGGAATGGCGGGCTCCATTCCACCCGGTATATAAGAGCCTCTATGATGTCAGAGGAGTGCACTATCGTTCCTACCCCTCCCGTATCCATCTCTATATCTCTCTCTCTCTCTCTCTCTC
>NW_015518083.1:2247-3203 GCF_001515645.1 Sinocyclocheilus grahami | reverse complement strand
CTCTCAGAATTAATCAAAAATATCTTAATTTGTGTTCCGAAGATCTTATCTTGAACGGAGGTCTTATGGGGTTAAAAGAAAAATAGTGGTAATGTCCATTAATATTCATGTTTCTGAATGCTTTGCTAATGTGAGTTCAGCTTCAGTTCTTTAAATTCACTGGTTGGTTTTGACTATTATGTGTAAGTTTATGTATGTTTAATAGACAGCTGATGGCAATGATAATTTGGCGATTATGAATCCCCTTTTGATCCTGATTTAAAAATACAAGCTGTTAGAAAAATAACAATAAAAAGTTTTGGAATTGTAAAATGAATTTCATATACTGAATTGAGACAGCAGTGTTTGGGTTGAAATCCTTGCCCCAGAACCCTACTTGGAAAGAACAGAGATCTTTTTGGGGGGGCCTGAAACTGATGATGATTCTTATTTGCAATGATGGCATCATAATTTCTTGTTTGGGTGAGGCAGGCCTGCTACTGTCTGGGCTTGTCGGCAAGCACTACGACAGGCTTATGAAGTGGCAAATCTTTGTTATTAAGTTTGCCCAGGCTCACCTTGCCTATGATTGAATTATGGCCCAATAGTAGGCATCTAAATTAGGGGACCACTAAAATGTGCAGTTTATTGTTTCAGTGTTCATTTCAACAACTGAAATGAAAAAAATCTTTCAAACACCTAATGCAGTGAAGGTTTCACTAGACTAGGTAACTAGTATGTTGCTGTTTTTGTGCCAAAAAGGGGAGGGGGGAAAAAACAAGATGTCTAATTCTGACCTGATTAAAAGTCAGTTTGAATTTTTCTTATGGCTGCCATGTCAATTTTTGCTAAAAATATTTTGAATGGACTTCAAAACTGTTTCTTTCTTTATAATGATATTGTAAGATTAGAAAAAATATTTGAAAGAAATAGTTGCTTGATGCTACAGTTTATGTAAACATTTACAGAAAAAAAAA
>NW_015518083.1:0-930 GCF_001515645.1 Sinocyclocheilus grahami | reverse complement strand
GTTGCCATTAATACAGCGGCAACAGTGTTGCAGATAGGCACTGAGAGACAAAAAATCACTAGCAATTTATTCCTGATGTGTCATGTTCTCTATAGCAATTATGATGCTGGCCTATTGTTTGAAGAATAAAGGAGATGCAAAGATAGCATTTGCCGTTTTTCATCAACCCCGTGCACAGCTACTGATCTGTCACAATAAAATGCTCTCTCACTCTTTGCTCTCCTTATCTATCTTTCTCTCTTTCTCACAGCCTTGTAAACGTTGAGCTGCATGTGCTTCGGCATTACTCTAGAAGATTTGGTGTGTGCATGACGCGCGACTGTAAGTTCACCCTAGGCAACGGCCCTTGGGACTGTATTGCATATTTATCATTGCAATTAGGAGACTTGTGCGCTAAGGGCCATTAAAACAAAAATGCCCCTGGTGCAGTCTGTGCTCGCCGCTCGCTCTCAAAGCCGATTATCAATGGTTGTGGCTTTTGTGTATACATGAGAGATGCTCAAACTCTCCATTACAGCCACCATCTCGGCACTATACGGCCCCAACAAGGGCTCTGCCACTCCCTTTCACTGTACCACTCTGCTTTCATAGAAAATAGCTGCTCGCCGAGAGAGAAATAAGAGGATGTGGTCTGAAAAGCTGTGATAAGTGTTCAGCAGGCGCATACACACCAGCTCACAGACATCTACAAACTGAGGTTGAAAATAGCCCTTGTTTGTCTGGGTGACATATGTTGTATAGCCCCAGGCTCCAGGAAATCAGTCCGAAGCCAACACCTCTAGCACAGGATGTTACTATAGTGCACGTTACTATGATTCTCTTAGTCATTCATGAAGAGAAACCAAAGCACTTGGCTGTGAAATCTCTATACAGATACAAATCAGCTACAAATTGATGAATGCTATATAAGAGGAGATGTGGGACTTGTTT
>NW_015518082.1:2241-3204 GCF_001515645.1 Sinocyclocheilus grahami | reverse complement strand
GATGACAAAGCTGAAATTTCAGCAGCCGTTACTCCTGTATCAATTGTCACATGATCCTTCAAAATTCATCCTTACATGCTGAATTGGTGCTCAAAAACATTTTTTATTGTTATCAATGTTGGAAAAAATGTTTTTTGTGAAAAATATTTTTTTTAGCGTTTTATGTATAAAAACTTTCAATTTTTTTGTCTTTACTGTCACTTTTGATCAGTTGAATACATACTTGCTAAATGTAAGTATTCATTTCTAAAAAAAAAAAAAATACTGATCTAAACTTTTGAACAGTAGTGTAGTTAATTGCATTTTATAATTGTGTTTCATATTGTTTACACACTACATCAGAACAGATCCCACTAATGGACAAGCACTGCTTTGCCTCTTTGAAGTTACATGTGAACCAAAAGTGACAAATGATTCTAATTTTATACAATGATGCATCAAAGTATCAAATTCACTCTCTTTGCATCAAAACAACAGTACAGAGGGTGTGTGTCAGCGTGATAGCTGGCATCCCAGTCAGAGAGCCAGAGGCAGTTGATTCATAAGTGATCATAACAGGCATCTAAATCAAGCAGCTTTGGGCTTTCTTTGTCCTTTAGCGGATCAGTGAAGTGAGAGAGACAATGAGAGAGAATGATATGCTGCCAGTATATTTAGTGTTGTTATAATCTTTACAGTAATTACACGAGACGGTGTAATCTTGGCATAATGAATATGATTCGAACGTACATTGCTCTATAAGCTCAGCGCAGACTGCCAACACTGGGCTGTCATTGTTGAGCCAATGAAGGCCATTAAAGTCCGCCAGGCTGCAAAAAAATGCACAAGCATGTCCAATCAATCCCTTATAACACTTGATTCAGAGGGACACCTCTTAGCGTTCTCACAACAGTTTTCCTGACTCATTATAGATTATGAAAGCAGCTGACACAGACACAAGTGGGTTCTCCTTATAACTGTACT
>NW_015518082.1:0-1724 GCF_001515645.1 Sinocyclocheilus grahami | reverse complement strand
TAGTGAGCTGCATAAAAAGGCTGCAATTTAAGTATCACAGACATGGCTCTAAAGGTCAGCAACTAAACTATGCTGCTTCCTATGACACCTACAGTAATTCTGGTATGGTGTGTGGGATTTTATGCTTATCAGAGCACTGTGCAGTTAACTCAGCAACATGCTAACACCAAACTCACCAACATAAATGTAAGTCACTGTTTGTCTGGCACACTGAGTTGCTGTCTATGTAGAGCACTCAAAACTGGTAATTTATGAGGCTCCGCTTGAATTTGGATGTAGGCAGCAGGCATCTCACTACGTTTTGGAACAGAGATGTCACAAAGTTTATTTGAAAAATAATATACAATAAGGTATGCTATAGGGTATTTTTGTTGTAGTTTTATCTTTTATTTATGGGGCTTTGCTTTGAATACTCAAAGTAAACAAAAAAAAAGTTTCAGAATTCACCAAGCATCAGACAGATTGTAGAATTATCCAGACGGGTCAGAATTCTATAATAAAAATCTTTGAGGAGCTGTAATTCATAAGGGAGAAGCTTCCCGAGCAGAACCAGAGCTGAAACGGTCACTCTCTTTGGCCTTTCTCTCTACTGTCACACCAGTGAGGCTGTCATGCTACAGACAGCTTTGGATGTGTGTGTTTGTGCACCCATATCATGGGGAGAAAGAGAAAAGTAGGAAGCTGTTTAACTGTTGTGAGAGTTGTTTAGCAACTCACTTATCTAGTTTTCCCTCCTACAAGGAGGACAGCAGACTTCGTCCATCAACACACACTTCAGTTAGTATAAAAGTCATATTTAATTAAATTCAAACTGAAATGAAGCTATGATATAAAGTCTGTTGAACTTTTGAACACCTGGCTCTTGATCACTCAGCCAACAAAACACTGAAAAACTTCCCCTCACATCCTCATTTTTATTTTGCATTAAATTAAATATGGCCTGATTTTTTTTTGAACAATGAATTTCAGATGCCTTTTCCAGTTATCACTAGACAAGTAAAAATTGTATAGTGATTGTTGTGGCGGATTTCCATTTGTGTGTCTGGTACCAATCATTTAAATGATTACATTTAAATAATATTTTTAGAGAACAAAAATTAGAATGAAGTCTCCAACAAGTAAAAAAAACATTGAGATTTAATTGCAACTGAATGGAGGTTTTGCTGAAAATCTAGTTGATTATTTAAAAGTAAGGTTTTTAAAATAAAATAAAAATTATGTTTATGAATGACTGGCAAGTCTTGAAATAACCACTTTTTAAAATACTTTAATATTTCCAGGTTGTCCTGAATACAACTCTGACTGAACTCACTTTAAGCAAGAAAGGAAATGAGGAAGGAAATGCTTCTTGCCCTGCCAGTGATTTTTCTGAAGTTATTCTGCCATTACAATTAACCCTTTACAACCACTACATCTAGCCTGTATATTTACATACAAAACCATCTTTATCTGATAAACTATAGCACAAATTACTCAGGCAGTGCTATAACCGCATTTATAACCGTTATTATGTCCCAGCATGATAATTAACCATACTTTAAAATGTATTTTTAACTAGTTGCTCACTCTATGTGGCTGACAGAATGGCATCAAATCACAAATTTCTGTATCCAGAATCTCCCTGCCAAGACATGATCGGGTGATGTTAAATGGTCCAATTCAGTGCAGAAGAGATTTCGGGGTCCATTAAATTAATAGCCCCTGGAACAGCACCAGAGTTTGAT
>NW_015518081.1:2823-3204 GCF_001515645.1 Sinocyclocheilus grahami | reverse complement strand
TTTTTTTTTTTTACATCATGCTCCATCAACAGTTTAGCTCTGAACTTCAGAAAAATAGTTCAGCTGACTGTCAAAAGTCTAATTCAGCTGAATAGAAAGAATTACTATGACCAATATTACTGAGACTCTTTACAGAATTATCAAACCTAATCGCATAACAATGCTATAAAACTATTTTCTGTCCTCCAAAAGTATTATCATTAATAAATCTTGAGAAAACAGACAGGGTATGTATAAACGATTTAATGCCAACAACTTTAATAGCATCATATGCATTAATGACTCCTCATTAAATAACATTTTAAATTACAGAGGCAGAATTATATGTTGTCATTCCCTTTAAAAGCACTCAATTAAGCCTTTTCAGTCAATATATACACA
>NW_015518081.1:2312-2748 GCF_001515645.1 Sinocyclocheilus grahami | reverse complement strand
GTTTCATAGGTAACAACCAGACATGACCTGAGGTAGGTCTCTAGAAAGAAAAAAGTCAATCAGTGAACCCACTATGAATTCTATTTTCCAGATGTTGCCAGACTCTATTTGATTTCTCCATCAGGTTTCATGCTGAAGGGCTCCAGGCGCTCGCTCTCGGGCAGAAGGTTGTTGAGACGCTCCATCAGTGGTATCGTCTGGTCAATGCCCATCTGAATGCGTCTCAGAATCATTGACATTTCATTGACCTTCTGGATCTGCTCGGCGTACTTGGCGTATCGCTTTTGCCTTTCCTGCATAATGCTGAATAACACCTCCACTGACAGATCCATCTGACAAAAAAAAAACAGGTCAGCATTTACAGCTGGCTTGTCGGAACAGTAAAATTCATTAGAAATTATGGTGAATACCTCTTTGATCCTCTTGACCAGAGCGT